>NC_090895.1:25185178-25196884 GCF_036669925.1 Montipora capricornis | reverse complement strand
CCTTTCACTCCCAATAGTGCCACTTATAGATTTTACTCTGGGTCTAACAACCAGACGATTTTTACTTGTCAATGGGGAACCCTACGAGGCTGAAAGGGTTAAGATTCAACTCCAAAAACCATCTGTCCCCATAACCTAACACTTTTCAAGTTTTCAACAAGGACGCTAGCGCATGCGCTTCTCTTGGACAGTTCCCTTAAAATGCGATTGTTAATGGTCTGAGGTTCAACTGTACTTAACTTCTAAAAAAGTACTATTTCTCAGTTCTGGGATGGTAAGTTATTCCAGTCCCATGAACTATTTACACAATAAAACTATTCTTGCTATGACCGCGAAAAACACAAGACAAAACTTTAGGTCCAATCCATTAAACAAGAACATCACCAAGGATTTGCTGGATGTGAAAATCCACACGAAAAAAAAAATCAACACGTGGTAACTGAATGTGCAATACTGAATTTCAGGTGAGCGAAAAGAGAAAAGTGGACTTTGAAGAAAGCCAAACCGAAGGAAGTGCGCTACAGATTGTTGATTAAATATTAATAATATGAACCGCATAGGCCAACGAGCCGTTATGAAGTTACCTAGAGTGAAAAAATCGGAGGCCTTCCCGAAGAAATTCCAATCCAGGATGTGTTTCCTACAAATATCCTTTCAAAAGTAAAAATAAATGGATAAATAGATTTATAACAATTAATTGACCTAAAAACGATGTGCCAAAAACTTGCACCACAATTCTGGGTGATAATGCCCACACAAGGTGTCCCATAGCAGGATCAAAAGAGTATTATTGAATTATTACTATGTAAAAATAAGATTTCATGAAAAATATACAAAGAATAGGAGGCCACAGACGATGAGTTTCTCAGCAAATTTTGTTATATTTTAGAGAAATGAATAATTTTATTCATTGTGATATGTTTCTTTCAATGGCTCTGGGGTTGAAGGGCAAACGTAGCATTAATTTTAGGGCCACTTAGGAAGTTACCATAATACACTTTGGTTTGTAACCCCATAATATTGGGCATAAGCAGTGTTGTTGTTTTGTCAAGTGCCAAGAGAAAACTGGAAACAATATTTAGTGCAAAAATTTGGGGGGGGAAAAAAAAACAAAGAGTATTATCATGGTATTTTTCCCCAGTGGTCATAAATTCTTGCTGCTTTGCCCTTCCAAACCTCCAAATTATTGGAAATACATTAATTTTTTCTTCTTGTAAGAGTTGTTTCAGCAGTTTTCACCTTTTCCACCCTCCCTCCACTTTTTCCAACGACCTAATAATGCCTTAAAATTTAACATACTATATTAGTGGAAACGAAGCAGTAAGATCACTGCCACAAGAGGAAGGTTGGATGTCTAAGAGTATAAAAACCTCCAACTTTCTGAAGCAGTTGTCGGTGCATTTTCACCGAATAAAGTATTATTATTATATTATTATTATTATTATATTATTAGCATTATTATTTAAAAAGGTACAGTATAAAGTAAAGAAACCATATTTTAAACGTCGATAACTTGTATCAGTAATTCAACTGACAACCAACTGAGGTCGGACGGTGAAGCGTCATTTTTACTCCCCCCTCTCCATCAGTGCTTCTTTTTGGGTATTTAAAGCTACTTAGCTACACGGAAAGGAAAGAAGTCGAAACAAGGATGCGAGATCCAGGATTCGAACTCAGGACCTCTAGCACCAAGGACGCACACTAACCGGACTGTGCCATCCTTGCTCCTATTATTAACTACAAGCAAGATCTTACGGTTAATTTTTATTTATTTTTACCTGTAACAGAGGAATAAAGTCGTCTGATTCAAGATATTCAGAGGAAGGTTTGTTACTCAACAGTCGAACAAATTTTGAGGCATTGTCATGGTACTGTGACAACAAACTGAAAGAAAACAGTTATCTTGTTAATACTGAAAAATGTATCATGATCACGGGAACAAAGTATGGGTTCCTTTTAAAGCCTTGACCATTCCTCAACTTTGTTGCAGAAGCAATTTTTTCCAAGTTTAACTACAATCTATGGAAAAAATTCTCAGAGACATTTGAACTTGAAGCAAACAGGCCTGCAAGATTCAACACTAATGGTACCCAGCTCTCCCCCCCCCCCCCACAATGTTGTAAACATTGACCCATTGTTGTTTTCAGACTTTCAACATTGTATTGGGTGGGGTGGGTGGTGAACAAGCGGACTTCAACAGAGTTTTAAAATATGGCACCATTTTGGAAGTAATTCTGAAATCAATGATAGTTACAAATTTAGCAAGTGCAACTGTCTCCAATTTTATGAGTTTTGTAGCATAGTCAAAAGCTGTATGAAAAGAAGACTATTGCAGGCCTCAAAAACATCTTTGCAGTAGCTTTCTGGAGGTAAGGGAAATACAATGTATAATGTATGTCTCTGAATCAGACAGACCACGTTCTGGCTTTCCAAACATACATTTAGATTTTGAAGTAAACTAATATTTCCAAGTTTACAATGATTGGGTACTGAGGATTCAAATTGCTTTGATGCCACTTAATGCAGCGGAAACTGTCATAGACCAAGCAGTAAAAGATCACATTTATAATTCTTTTGTCAAGTGCAAATTAGCCTACCAAGCCTCGATACCATACAGTGAATTGAAAAGAATTCTTGCTCTAAAATGAGGCCCTGGTAGGCTAATTTGCACTTGGACAAAAGAATTATAAAAGTGACCGCCATTTATGAATAAGGTCTATGGTTGATCCTAGACTGATTTTAGCACTAAAAGCAATAGATCAGGCACCCTCAAAGACTTAACTTTTACAAGAAAAGAAGAAATTAAGTAAACATTTCATAGTTCGAGCGTTCTCTGACTAGAGTACAAAGCTAGCAAGATTGATAATACGTGTGTTTGCCCTATGCGAATACTTATGCTGCAGCATTGCCAATATTATAACTCACAAGAACACTCTTGCAGGTGTTAGAATCATGCTACAACAAGTTGCAAAAATAGTGGAGACACTTCACCTTCTTGGTGTGTTATTAATTTCCCTATTATCTCTCACACTGCTGGCCCCTCCCCCCCCGTATCCGTGGTGCTAGCAAGACACAAAAATGTTGGGAACTTAAGCAGTCACATTGAAAGGGGGAGAGGGGAGAGGAAGTGGAAAGGTTTAAATTCTAGATACGGCGGGCATTGCAAGCTAGAAAAGGTGTTTTTTAATGAAAGTGTCTCAACAATTTTGCAACTTGTTGTAGCTTGGCAAGCTTTCATCTTATTATGGAGATGATCTTAAAGTGCACCTAACCCCAAAATATTTTTCTCGCTGCACGACCGAGTCAGAAGGGGAGTGGGTCTATTCCTGCTTTGACGTCACAATCTACTTTGCATGCATTTTTACAAAGAGTTAATGCAATGTAAATCAGTACGTGACGTCAAAGCAGGAATAGACCCACTCCCCTTCTGACTCGGTCGTGAACACAAGATGCTTGGATTTTCGCAACTTTCGAAGCCTATAAAATGGCAGGATTTGTTAGAAAAAGGAAAAACGGCCGCAATGCGTTTCGAACAGGTCCAAAGATTTATTTTAGCGAAAAAAATATTTGGGGTTAGGTGCACTTTAAATTGCTAATTACGCACCTTTTCCACATCACAGTAAACATTGACAACGTGACAAAACCATGCTTATGTCCACCTGCTGTAGAAAACAATGGCTCTCTCCAATAGAAAGGAAGACCACACGCCTGAAATTTAAGACAAACACATCATCAGAAACCTGAAATCTGAAATCTAGTACTTGCACCCACAGGATAGGAAAAGGTATGACCATTCTTCGGGTTCATTATTTTCACATCTTTCTTTCTTTAAACTCGGACAATGTAGCTCGACATAATCACAGAGAAATCTATACCCTACTCTCCAAATAACGTGTGGGTCACAGCGTTATGAACATTGAAGGGTCCAGAGCAAGAGCCTATGGTTTATCATCCTTATCAAAGTGGACTAGGGAGTCTTACCATTTTGCAGATGTTATTAAAAAGGCAGCACTTTCTGGGCCCGACATTAAGGATGCATTCGATTGACCCTATTCCGGAATAAGAATACGCGGAGTGATGATTTAACACGGTACGTCTGGAGTTTTAAAGCAACAAGGATAATAAGGATATGTTTAAAATAGGCTTTTAGAAGGTGTTAAACAATTAATGTGAATCTCCGTAAAAACGAACGATTTCTAACTTCTATTCCATGTATTCCTATGGTCCATAACTACTTCTTAAGGGGTCTGGACCCAGTTTTTGTGGTGTTTACAAATGGGTCTTGATGCTCAAACATTTGACCCAACTGGTCTAGGGTACAAAACAATGACATGTTGAAAAAAAATGAAAAGATTCATCCAGGTGTTAGGCCTCTGTCAACATTAGTCCATGGCACTAATAACATTAAACCGGACTTTGATCAAAGGTCACCCAAAAACCCTTATTTTGGGGCAAAGTACAAGTATTAAACTTGTTAAATTACTGTAAGGTGGCAACAGCCCTTTATGAAATAAGTTCTTCAAGTGTGTTTTTGATCTTATTTGAGTAAGTTTATTTTATATTAAAATTACATATAAAAAACGATTACATTGTATCTCAGGCCATTGTCTTTTCAGAGTAATGAAATGATTTCAGAAAGCAGGACATAAAAAGATGACAATACAGAGAGAAAGAAAGCCAAGGAAGGATAACAATAATCAATAGTGAATACTACTACTACTACTACTACTACTACTACTACTACTACTACTACTACTACTACTACTACTACTACTACTACTACTAATAATAATATAATAATAATAATATTATTATTATTATTATTATTATTATACACAGTAAATGAAATGGTGAAAATGGAACCCACTGGAAACTCCCAGCCCCAGATGGGATTTGAAATCAAATCCCATCTGGGGCTCGGATTTTTCCGAGTTTCCAGTGGGTTCCACTGTCACCATTTCATTTACTGTGTATGTCATTCTCACAATAATATTGTTATTATTATTTAAAACCCATAGATTATAACCACATAATGATTCAAACATTTTCTTTTGCTATTCAATCAAAACATTTACAAGGGCTTAGGAAGGAAGCAAGGAAATGGAAGTTGTTTCTGTCAACACTGGAATTATACAGATATATTCCTTGAGAGGGATTTACTCTTGGAGGTCACTTATCTGAGAAGACCCCCACTAAAAGGGCTTAACTTTAATTATTATTTCCGGATTCAAATACTGCTGTTTGTTATTCAACAACCTGTATTTTACATACAGACCCTCGGAACA
This sequence comes from Montipora capricornis, assembly GCF_036669925.1. Taxonomy (NCBI): domain Eukaryota; kingdom Metazoa; phylum Cnidaria; class Anthozoa; order Scleractinia; family Acroporidae; genus Montipora; species Montipora capricornis. The sequence continues at coordinate 25,191,599 of NC_090895.1, read as the reverse complement.
TTCAAATGACTATAAGCCTGGGAAAGGCTCAGTCAGATACCAGGGCAAAATGAATCAAAGTTATAACCATTAATCAGGGATTTTGTTCACTGAGATGTATTATGGGTTGATTAAACCCTAGAGCTGCTATTCGTGTTTATATATTTTCTCAATGACAAAGAGATATGTGCATGACATCTACAAATTTTATCATACTCAAGAAAAGTGCGGCATACAACTGTACTGTACCACTACTGAAAAAAATTACAAAGGACGATGTTGTCTTTCCAGCGTTGCCATGCGATTTGAATCACATGTAAGAATGGGATTTAAACTCACAGAAGAAGCATCTTCGTGTGAATCTGGCATACTGACCACTACACCAATATCACCTTTATTTTACTGAAAGTGAAACAGTCCCTCTTTAGTGGCTCTGGAAGCTGGCCAGCCACCAGAAAGAAACACTGTCTTGCAAATGTCCAAACAACTAAAGATTGGCAGGCGTTAATAAAGGTAAAAAACCACCATGAGTACGATTTGTGAGATGACTTTCATCAGAGTGAATTTCCTCTGACAATCTACAGTCATGTTCTCTCAGGTTTTGCCTTAACGACTCAATTCCACAGGCTATGCTGACCATAATATTCTTAGGTCTCCTTGACAAAACTTTAATTTTGCAAAAATGGGCATGTCACAACAAAATTTTTTTCCCAAAAACATGTTCCCATGACATTATTTTGTTCTAGTGTCTTCAAGACCTCAAAATTTAAGTCTGGTCAAATTGCCACACTTGACCAAGTTCAAATTCTTGTCATTCCTTACAAGCACAGGTCCATCTAAATCATTAAGTACAGAACAAACAAGGCATGGGCCTTCAGAATTATTGTTAAAAGAGTTTTCCATTGTTCTTTGGAACACATCAAACAAGCTAAAATGATGACTTTCGCAACTTTTGCAAACAAAGGCGTCATGTAAACAAACCCTAACTCCTTAAAACAATGTAACGAAAATAGACCTTAATGACGATTTCATCATTGGAATTTTCCCTTGACCCAAAAAAAATCCCTTATAATCCCTTACAAAACCCTTCAAATGGCAAAATGTCACCTAACCTAAAGAGATTCATATTACACCCATTTTCATATTAATGCTCAAAAAGCTTTTTTTGCAATATAAACAAATTAGAAGCCATATTATTAATTAAACACAGTGACAAAGCTGACAAACAAAATTCACTTGCAAGTTAAAGCCAAATTCGAGATAATTTGCATGATTTCCTTTTGGTATTCTAATTTGCCAACCACAGAACAACAAGTCATTGTTTCAACTACCACTGAACCATGGCTTTACACATTATTCACCACTGATAACATCACGCCAAACATTGCCACATTTTGTAAACATGATTATTCTTATCTCAACACCAAGTGATTTAAAAAGTTCTTTCAAATTGCACTGAATTTTCTTCTTACATCTCTCTATTATTAATGTGAACTGCATAACAATTACTTTGGCTGGAGCACAGCACACAATGACAATTAGAGCCATAACGTCGCATGGAGAGTTAAGCTAACAAAATTAATGTGTTTCACTTCACTTTCACTTAAATATTCAACAGACCTTTCAAATGTCTTCCCAAAAACTGTGTAAAAATCACCTGTAAGTCATAAAGTACTCAAGACAATATATTTTATTTATTGTCATGGAATCTAAAACATTTTCTAAATTCATATAGTATTTTTCTTATCTTACAATTCTTCAATTTTAAGTGAGTAACTTTGAGAAACTTTAAAAAATGTCACCAATCTGTGAAATCATCCATTATAACTGCCCTCAATTAATGGAATACCACTAAGCAGAAATGAAAGCCATCCAAATGTGGAATTCTACTGACAAAAGCCTTGAATGAAACAATATTTTTTGAAATACAGCTACATGTACAGTGTATTTATTACATAATTTATTTTAAAATTAAAGAAATGTAGGAAAAAAGTTTTTTCCAATTTAAAGAAAATTGGGAAAACGTTTTAACAGATCCATGGATGAATGAGAATTATAATAATAATTATATTCAGTATTGGACAGAAAAGTTAATACGTGATCAAAATAATTATTATTCTGGTCTAGAAAGTTCGTAATGATTGCACATTAAAATTGTCTTATCTGGTTTAGTGTTTCCCAGCTTTCAAATCTTACATTAAATATTTGAAAGCAGAATTATGACTGTTTTTTTATAATTTTAAAAGCTCTGCCAATTTCAATGACATTTATTTAGCGACCTTCAGTATTAAATTTGTATTTTGGGATAAACAGAAGGAAGTTTTTTGAGGTCACCCACATAAAAGAACAAACCGAAATCAGTAATAGAATAAAATTAATTTTATCATCTAGTTTTTACCATGAAAACTAGAAGATTCTAACTTGGCACTGAAATTTTGTTTAGTTGTTGTTTAGTTCATTAAATTTTTTCTTACTAGTCAGGACTTAAATTAAATATTGCAGATGAAAATAATTTATACTTAAAGCTGTTTTAAGACCCTCAACTTTAGCAGCCTCAATATATTCAAGCTTCAGGAAGGAAGTTAAAACTTCAAGTAGGTTACACGAGAGTGAAAAGTGACCCAAATTAATTATATTCCAAAGACTTTACAAAACTCTTCCAGAAATACAATTTGTCATCATCGGACACAGTTCAGTGGATGTACACCACTCAGAGATCAAAAGTTCAATTCTTGGTTTTAGAATGAAAAGCAAAGTTTCTCGCATTCATAATGTTGAACTTTCAAAAGAAACAATTTACGATTTTTCTTTCTCGGACCTAACGAGAAAACTTTCAAGTTTTGCCAGTCTCAGAAGAGTTGAAGCCAAAAGCAATAAGTTACACCAGAGAAAGTTAAAAAAGTCTTAACGTTCTTCACAACAGCCCCGCAACTCTGAACGCTTGAAAACACAAAAGAATATTAAATATTTTAAGCCACATGTTCGGCAACAAAAGAGAATTGGAAACCAAACTTTTGAGCTTGATTTTTGTCCCAAGTGGACTTACAGGAGGCTCACACTAAAAGCGAAATATAGCTACGGATGTTCGAAAGTTCCAAGATCACAAGACTTACCGCTTCAAACGCTTCGTCTATTTACTTTTCTTAATTAATTAACCTGACATTTTAGAGAAGCTATTTTTCATTCTTAACGACATCACAAACAACTTTCATTGCGATATTACAATAATGCTTTAACAAGGTCAAAATATATTTCCTTCGTTCTGAGATTAACGATTTTTTTTTGCTCGATTAAAAGAAGCCAGATATGGCCTCAATCTTGCTTCAATGAGCCTGCCATTAATTAAACGCGCGTTAATATCATCAACGAACGAAACATCATCGAAAGGGGAAAATGTCGATTACTTTTGTTTGTTCGAGATGTTGAAAATTTCAAAGTTTCGAAGGGAACTCAAGCAAAACAGTTTATACTAAGAACACTGCAGTTTATTTCGTGCAGAGATAAAAGGTCACACGAACATTTCAACAACATTATTATTGCTGGCTGATTGATCGTGAACTGAAGTAGTCACGCTATTAAAAATATTCTCTAAGTAGAATTATTACATTATTTCATATACACGATAAAAAAAACAACACTACCTTTGCCACCGCTCCAAACTCTTCTTTCGGTACTCCTCTTTCAAAACGTTTGAAAACTGTCGTGACTTGCGTTAGAGCTTCGTCGCAAATCGTAGATTTCGAATCGTCTGGTTTTCCAAGTGGAAAGTAGAACTGTGGCAATCTCGCAGCACAACCAGGAACGATTCTAACATTATTCAACACCAAAGTTTTATCCTTCATGAGAACCTTCGTTCCTTCATGGTTCTCTAACCGAGGAGAACGCGGTGGCGATTTAGAGCTTGTTCTTCGCGAAGTTCTGTCACGAGGACTTCGTGGTGACCGCAATAATTGCGTCGGTGAACTGGTCGGTGGAGCGGGAGGGGAAATTGGTCTAGCACCGCCTATTGTATTTTGGACAGGCGACAATTGCCTTGGCGACAAAGGGCGGCCCTGGATTAACTTGTTCAAATCATTTCTAAGGGTCCTTTGAGTTTCGGGCATTGACAGCCAGCGGAGAAACAACTCATCCACTTTGACTTTCAGAATGGGAGACAAATGTGCCATTTGCCGAGCTGCGAACGAACACGCGTCAATTCTGTCTAGAGTGAAGCTTGGAATGCGTCCATTTTATCTGACACTCCTCTTGTCATTGGAAATGAGGCCAAGACAAGGCAATGATCCACAAAATCCGCTTATGACACGGTAAAACCATGCACTATAACCGAAGAATCCTTAGCTTGACCCTCCTTATAGCTTCATTCAAGAACAGTCCATTCGGTGGCTGACTCAGGTTGGCCAAGTCGTCATTGAATCATGAAAACACTAATTTGAAAACGAAGAAAACACGACCAATCAGCTTTACCGTGCATAATCTTTCCTCTTCCTGGTGTTGTGAATAACTTCGGCTTCGGAATAATAACACAAACTGAAATCGAAAACGTCGCTCTGGGATTCCGAGCTCCGTGTATTGAAAACAGAGCCATGATCAGCGGTCATTAAACTGAAAATATGCGTTTGATTGGAAACTAGCAGGAGGATTTGTAAAAGTATAAAAGTGGATCGGACTTCCACGAGAAACGACAATGAGGAATGGTAGTGAGAAAGAGGAAGTTTTTTCTTAAATTTTAACTTCGTCGTTATCAATTACCACTACAGATTTCAGACACTATGAGTTTTGTATATATTTAGGCCCCGTTTATATGGAGAAAAGTTGTCCCGGGTAGAAGGTCACCCTCCTAGCCGAGTCAACTTTTCTCCATATAAACGGGGCCTTAGGCTGCATTTAAATTTTTTTATTAAGGTGTATCATAAAACTAATTTTGAGGAATCTTAATTGCCATTTAATTTCCCATTCGATATTGCAGACTCATGACCTCATAACATCTGTGCTTACAACTAAAAACGCGTCATCTTGAACATCATTATTTGCCCATTCACGTGAGAAATGTATCAACCAGGAACTTATGGCTAGAAGCGAACATTCCAATACTATTTTTAGACTTACTACCTTTTCCGCGAAAAAAAAGAAACCAAGGAAGTTCCGGTTCGGTGACACCATGACGTAAAGTTACTTTCTTGTCATTGTTCAGCAGATTCCTGTGGGAGTCTCATTCGCGGGAAATTCACGACCTTGTCCCCAGGGTCTCTCTTCTTCCTTTCTAAGGAAAGGAAGAAGAGAGACCCTGGGGACGAAGGTGGGGAATTTAAGCTAACAATAAACGGTCTGTGAAAACGCCATGACAGGAATATAGCGCTGTTGTTCGCCCCTAGTCACGGGATAAATCCTGATCAACCTTGTGACAAACTGCATACTAATCCAGTTTTTACAAGACCTTTTTAAAAAGGCAAACAATTTGGAAATCTATCATGAAGGGACGAACCATGCAAAGAATAAGTTGATTAAACATGCAGCCCGAGTATAGAATGCCCAAAAAACATCGAATAGGACACCAAGTTTAATTATGGTGCCAACTCTCTGTTGTTTTAAATCCCTAGGGAAACACTGAACAATAGAACTTGACTTGACACTAGTGTTAACTCCCCGAATGACACCGCAACCAATCTCGTTGGCTTTTGGTGGCAACCACGCACGTTTTTGATGTTTCTATTCCGTTCCAAAAGGGCGACCGATCTCCAATAGTGCAAATCTCTTATTTCTCGTTCTGTATGTCGATCGAATTAAAAACGCTGAAACACAGGTTACTGATCCTTGATGGCCAATGAAGTGCTACGCAAACTGGTATGATCAAACAGATTCTTTTCTTTTCCTCAGAACACGCGTATGATAATACCTTGTCATTTTGTTAAAAGTGAACTTACCGATGTAATTAAATTCTTATGGCTACGTCCGTAACTAACACGTTCTCTTGAAAAATTGTTTACAAACAGTGTTTATAACTTCTACTTTCTACAAAATACAAAACCGAAAAGCTACAGTCTACCGGCGCATGGCCATTTTAAATATAATTCATATTATGTGCCAGTAAGTAGAGTACACGCTTTGTGAAAACCACAAACAAGGCTCTTAAGGATGGTGCCTACTATTGTTATTGCGCATACGTTCTGCGCATCCACATACTCGGATTTCCTATCGGTCGAGCTTACTAATGCAGGGATATTTTTGCGCGGTTTAAAACTATTCGGAGAGAGCAGAACTTAGCAAGTGCTCTTGCTATCCAAAAAGGAAAATTGGGGGTAGCCATACATTTTTCAGAGATAATTAAGCTTTAATTTGGAAAGGAACGCCATACATTGCTTTGTATTTTAAAGCTTTTTACTAATATTGTTGATTAATTATTTTTGAAAAATGCGTGGTTACCCCCAATTTTCTTTTCGGATTA
>NC_090895.1:25172678-25180178 GCF_036669925.1 Montipora capricornis | reverse complement strand
TAACTCCAGCAGTAGGGTTACCCTACCTGCTTGTAAACAGGGCCTGAATAAGAAGAAGCAAGTAAGAGCTTTAATTATAGATCGTATTCACTCACGTGACTAGAATGAATGCTAATTTGATGAAACGAAATAAACTGTTTGCATAAAAATAGAGTTCAATCCTCAGAGGATTAGTTTGGAACACCAAAATGGCCGCCGTTTCTTTGTTTTAAAACACCAATATGGCTGTCGTGACGTCATGTGAATAAGCGCTATACACGGTAATCATGCCAACGATGTTGGTTTTCACATAAGCCGTATGGAGTTGCTTTACAATACTACTGAAAACTACGAAAGCTACTTAACAATGCGAGGGACATTTTTGGTTAAGACTTGAAGTCGAGTTTGAACTATTCCAAATTGACACGACAGGAAGTAAAAAATCCAAATTCCCTACGGTCCAATTTTATGCTCTTTCCGCCAGTCTTAGTTAATTTAGAAAACTTAGGGCGCTTCCCATTTAACAGAACTGACCGGCCAGACCAGGCATTTGGAAGGAATAACTCTATAACACATTGAAACTAACACACTTCGAGGATCATATATACTCCTCCAGAAGAATACGAGGAAATATCATGCAAGTGTTCCTTCAAATGGTTGCATTTTCTTTGCAAAGTGATGGGTCTGGCCGGCGGCACTTAGGATAGTCATTCCGTAACCAAGTATCGTTTATCGCGCAAAATTTTGCAGAGTTTAAACGTCACCAATTAGGATGTTTTTAAAGCCAAACTCTAATTATTAGGGAGTAGAAAGGGACTTTTAAAGGCCTGACCAAACGCTTGCTACATTTGAACGCAGCATCTTGCAACATTGTTGGGAACAACATGTTGCATACGTTTGGCCACCCTGTTGCGATATGTTGCAACATGTTGGATCGGCAGCCCAGCATAAAGTAGTATAAAGTATGTTATTATTGTTAGTTATTTTATTTTATTTTTGTATTATTTTATTGTATAAGTTATGTATATTCTGTAATGTATTGTAAATAGAGCAAGTTTCAATCAAGTGTCGTAAAACGAAAACCAAAGTAATTACTTTAGCCAATAAAAAAGGACGGAGACAATCCAGTAAACCAATCAAAACTTGAAGTAATTACACGTAGCCGGCATAATGGGCGGGAAAATGTGCAAGCGCGAGCCACGATTGGTTTCGGTTTCACTTCTGATTGGTTGAAAAAATGGCGCGAAAACTTTGAACCAATCGGTGAGTGAAGTAATGCAAAACCAAAGCAATTCGCTAATTACTTTCGACACTCAATTGAAAACCGCTCTAATCTCACGTAATTTAGTCGGAAGACTGCTGGGTGCTGAAAAATTTTAATGAACGATATCTTCTTCTTCTTCTTCTTCTTCACATTTGCCGAGGAAGCAAGTTTTGCTTCCGCAACAAATGTTTCTTGAGACCGCAAACGGGGAAACATTTGCATCTGCAACAATGTTTGCGCAACATTGTTCCCTGGTTTGCGGGCGCTTTTACGATAGTGCGAAGTTGTATCTTGAGGTGATATTTTTGTCGACGTCACTGTCGAAAATTATAAATCCCCTTCGATGGTTTCCAATCACGTGATGAGACGGCCATTTGCATTATAATAGAATAAAATTCCCAAGAGACTTTTCTCTATTGTTCTGTGCAGAAACTTGGCCGCTGTGACGTCAGGTGAAAGCCGTCTATGGACAACCTCGTTCCCAGGGTCCTCTCTCTTCCTTTCTCGAGGAAGGAAGAGAGAGGACCCTGGGAACGAGGTTGGTCTATGAAGTATTCTCACGTGACGTCACGGCGGCCATGTTGATGTCCCTCAACTAATCCTCAGGGAATTGAGCTCTATTAACATGCAATCGTTTTCATTTGTTTCGGTGGAAAAACAAGGTCACTGATCACCTGAGTGAAAACACTCTATAGACGGTTTGCAAACCAATCTCCAGAGACCCATGTAACAATGAGGTTAAGTCAAGAGTGAATAGGCCATTTCCGAGTTCAAGTCTGCCTCCTCTTCAAAGCGAGTCTAAGTGCGAAGTTTTTCTTATGAAAATTAGTGTTCATTCATATGTAAAGAGGAACTAATTACCATCACAAGAACTTCGCACATAGACTCGCTTTGAAGAGGAGGCAGACATGAACTCGGAAATTGTCTATTAGAAAAGAGTGTTGTTATGACATTGGTGGGCTCCCCAGCACAGTCACAAATGAGGCTATTTTTAGAATACCTGTTCCCGCGAAAAGCAGTTGTTATGTCCCCAAGTGAAACATGGCCGAACAGTCACGCGTGACATGGCTTCTTCTGATTGGTTAAAGTTGGCGAGCCTCTGTTTACTGCGCGCGCAAAGTGCGTCAATTTGTGACTGTGCTGGGGCAAGACCACAAAGTGATAGAGCGAGTTTCAATTGAGTGTCGTAAAACCAAAACCAAAGTAATTACTTTGGCCAATCAAAAAGGACTGAGACAATCCCGCAAACCAATCAAAACTCGAAGTAATTACACGTAGCCGACACAAAGCGCGGGAAAATGTGCACGCGTGAGTCACGATTGGTTTTGGTTTCACTTCTGATTGGTTGAAAAAATGGCGCGAGAACTTTGAACCAATCACTGACTGAAGTAATCATAAACCAAAGTAATTATCTAATTACTTTCGACACTCGATTGAAAACCGCTCTAGATCAACACTCTTATCTAATTCACTCTTGGTAAAGTACAATTTCTGGTGGACGAACAAAAGAAGCTAATGAGAAATCAGTTGTTTTTGTCCACCAACATGGCGGCGATTGACTTGTCGTTGAAACTACCTTTTATGAATAAGCCACAACTTACGATTTTCGTCGTTGTCTATGAATTCCTGAAATCCGCTACCACTTGCAATCCCTGAAGAAAAATACATTTTTACTATTACTTTAGAAACTTAATGAGCTTCCCAATTCCAGTCTTTTTGTTGACCCATTAAGTAAACAAATACACACCCAAGTAATTCAGTAATTGCAAACGGACACCATAACTGCGAACATTGGATGGTGTTGGCAGTTCTGCGCAAACCGATGCAGCAACTTCCAAGAACGTAAGGACGTGAGTGTATTTATGGGAAGGATACGACCCACAAGACTTTGTAAACCTACAAATGCATTTTTTCCATGGAGACCATATGTAATGCGCATGCGTGGCACCAACAATGTTGGAAGAATTGTGCTAACCTGAGCATCAGGATCCACATGGCATTGTTGCGCTACCCTTCGGCGATCACGGAACAAATTAAAGACATGTTGAGAGTTGTTGGCTCAAAAGTTTCACAAGTTTCAAACTTCGTGCAACAACATGCAACAGAGTGTGCAAACAGACGCAACATGTAACACCCAACAACGTTGCATGTTGGGTCCATTTGCACGGGGCTATATACATCCAACTTTTCTTTGTCTAAAATATGGGTTTTGTCTTAAAGCGTGACGATATGCACCCCTCCCTGTTTTGGATATACTTGAAGTACATTTATCTCTTACCTGAAAATAAGTTAAAAGATGAAACGAAAAAAGATATCTCACCGCTACAAAAGGCCGAGAGATTAGAATCAAAGCTATTGGAATTGTGCTACAGTCTATAACAGACAGCTGCTAAACCAACCACGACAAGCTCCTAACGTTCCTATATTTTAAAAGTGTGTTTTATGGATGTACTAAACACAATCACTGAAGTGCTAACCGTTTTTAAATCGGACATAAATGTTTCCTGATCCGTGGTAAAATACAAATTAAATGTTGCTACTATTTGAACTACCTATATATATAAATATATATATACTTTCAATTTCACATTCAACATACAACTCAGCCTTTTTTATTTACTTTAATTTGCGACTTCTACAACCTGTTTGACATAAAAAAAAGGGATGGTTACCTAGAAATGAAACAGGCATGAGGAGAAAGTGTGAAAAATCTTATCCTCACTTGTTGAAGTTCCACAAATATTTAAAATAGATCTATTTATTTGTTTTGCAGGGGACGGCAGAGAATTAGGCCCCGTCTACACTAACACCTTTACCTTTTTCTCAAAAAAACGTAAGGCGTTTTACATCCGCACTAGCATTTTCACAACGTTTTTTGACCGTCCACACCAGGTCACCGAAAACAGATTAGGAAATACCCGTTTTGTCAACAGGCTTTGCTCGACCTTCATTAGTTTCTCCAAACTACGCGTGCTTCAACTGAGACCACAGTACGATGCAAACAGCAAAATTAGTGTATCTAAAGCAGGGGCGTGGCCAGGATTTCTAGGAGGGGGGGTTCCAAATTGGTTCCAACGAAAACGGTTGGTCTAAAAATACAAGACTTTAGCGTTTACGCTATGTAAACATAAGACGCCTTGGTTTCCGTTGAGCGAACGTGTTCATCGCTTCCTCGATATTTATCTCTTGGTGGTAATTGATGCTCATCAACGCCAGCCCAGCCTCTCGCTCGCTTGACATGGTCGACCTCAGGTATGTTTTTAACCTTCTTAGTGTACTGAATGAGCGCGCTCACATTTAGCTGACGTTATCGGCAACGTGCACAACATGCAGATCCAGGTGTGGATGTTAGGAAAGAACTCTCGATCGCATACACCTTATTCCAAAATGGCCATTTTAGTATTCTTTTGTTGCATTCTAAACTGGCCCTTTTGGCCTCGCTTTCAAACGTAGAATTCAAAAGAATATTTAAACTTGAACGAGGCCAACAGAGCCACTTGTAATCAAACAAAAGAATATTAAAATGGTGGCCATTTTGGAGGAAGGTGTATGCTGCGAGTGTCTGAACTGCACTGGTGGGAAGGTCGGCATCCTCAGTGCTGCACCACTTTCTCTTCCATCGCAGGAGCTCAACATCAACCACATGAGGAGAAAGAAGGTCGTTCTCATAAAACTCCAGCGCTGCTTCAATGTCAGGATTTCTGTCTCATGTCTCCGAAAATGCAAGTGAAACGCAAATAGATAACACAATGACGTTCACTGTACTTATTGTAAGCATAGAACAAAACGAAGAATTTCAGGAATCGAGAGTCCATTACACTCTTGCTGGGATAAAATCACTGTTAAAAATAGGAGAGGGGGGGTTCCTTGGCTCGAGAGGGGGGGTTCCGGAACCCCTGGAACCCTCCCCTGGCTACGCCCCTGTAAAGTAAAAAGATCAGCAAGGAAGCATTTAACCCCAAGCACACAAATCAAGGTTGAAAATCAGGTTTCCCGCCATATTGGATCAGTTGGGAGCTGCAAATGTCAGAGACGCAACCGTTTTTGAAAACGTCAGATTTTCGCCCGTCCAAACTAAGACCTTGAACCTCCGTTTTCAAAAAGCTTTGATCTAGAGAGCATTTTCAAAAACTTACGTTTTCAAAAGAAAAGTGTGAACGGGGCCTTAAACGTAAAACGCACGTGCAGAGCGCGCAAACCTATTTTTTTTTCTCACTAAAAATGCAGATTTTTTGTGGTTATCGTCGTACATTGTCTCCTAACGTTATTGGTTTAAGTAGCAAAACTAAGCATGCTGCAGTCGGCAACTTCCGAGCACACGACAGTGAACCGTGTATTCTCTGTCGTTACTTAAAAACTATAGCGGCAATCCAGAATTCTATGCCTGTAAAACGTAAACCTGCAAGATGGAATATGCGTTCCTCTGGGCATGCATATATGACTCTAAAAACAAAGTCTGATTTTTATAAGTATTCCTTTTTTCCACCATACAGGAATAAGCTACCAAAAGGAAGTAGCGTTGGAAGAATCACATAAATATTTCAAGAGTGAAATTTCCACAATTTATTAGCTCCATTTGTGTATATAATACTATTATTTATGTTTTTAAAGCGTAATGCAGTCCTTTATATTCAGTATTAAATGTAGGACTTAAATGGTAAAAAAATAAGTATACACTATGGTTCAACGCTATTATATTTTAAAGTGATTTGACCGTATATTTCGTTGACTTTGCGTTCAACTTGTAGGGGCTACTTGTCTCTACTTAGCATTACCAAACACCAAAATGAACAAACTAATTCACGCTACACTCTTGAAGGTATTGGTATGCCAACTTCCTGTCTATCTTTCGGAAGAAGACCTCTTCTTCAAGTGTCTAATCACCAGCAATAGAAAAGATTTACACATCAGGAAGCTTGGATATATAGGTAACTTGCTTTAAATAAAGTGAACTCGAATTCGACGTTTACATTCATAAAGTCATGGCTACGAATCATTGTTTATCGTTGTTTATTACTTTCATGAGCGAAGCTGTTTCGTAAAAGCCGGTCAATGACGTCAGAATTCATTCTTAAATAAATAACAATGATTTCAATGTCAAAGTGATTTAGCAGTTCTTCTAATTGGGCACATTTTCAAAGATATTTTAAAAAAATTCACTAACAATTTGAAGTTAAGAGAAATCGATTTACATTGATTGTAAAAATTATAACAATGAATTAAAGTGAGAAACATGGACCTGACACTGTGGACTTGAAAGTGCTACAATGAATTGAATTGTCATTAAAATGTTTTAGTGCCTCATCACTTTAATTTTGTTCAATTAGCACAGCCGGATGTTCGAAAATATTGGAGTCGTGTGCAAAGTCGTCGTGTAAAGTGAAACTTCTATAGTGAGCTTGCGCAGGCTTCAGTATAATTTACCAAAATAGCAATAAAAGAATATCAATAATGACAATCTACCTCACATACAGAGAGACAGGGTATTGAATGATCAGTGTTTTGATAGGATTGAAAACCCAAAATGATTGTGGCAATTTTCACAGCTGTTTTAGTCTTTTCTAGTCATTTATGTATGAAATAACTTGTGAACAATTTGTCCTCATCCAAGACTTTTTTCTGGATAAATTTATCATTGGAACGCCTCATAACAGTTTAAGAGAAATTCTATTCTAAAATATCTCAAATATGTATTTTAGTGATAAACATCATTGTTTAAGAATTCTCTAAGGTGGTTTTTAAAATTTGACAATAAAGGAAGATTTTCGTCGCGTTTATACGGACAGGAAACAGCAAAAGGCAAATGACAGGCCTGTCCGGTTTGTCAGTAAGCACGAAACTAGTTTGTCTCAATTAAGCTCTCTCTTTAGCGAATTTGCTCGATGTCTGTAGCTAACAGGCAAGAAACTAACTTAAGTCAAGGGCCTTTTGACTTTTGATAAGGAAACACCTGTCCAAATTTTTGCCTAGCGATTACTGTTTGCTGTGAGACTTTGGTGTGATGCAAAACCTCTCTAGCTCTCGTTGATAAGTCCACGAGTCTTGAAGGTTTTCGAGTGCAGTAAAAAAATAACCGTATGTGTTACAAAAAAGGACTCTAGGCCGACCCAATCGACGACTGAATTGCAAGCCTGTGCTTTCTTCTTAAGTTTCTAAGGAAAGTTTATCGAATCTATAATTAACTACGCGAAGAAGTTTAAGAGTGAACCCTCTAACCTTAAAATTCTATTTGGAGCACGTAATTATGCCTTGTCTCA
>NC_090895.1:25160178-25167678 GCF_036669925.1 Montipora capricornis | reverse complement strand
ATCCTAGCAAGTACTCTTGGTATCCAAAAAGAATTTTGGGGGTAATCATGCATTCTTTAGAGATAATTAAGAGAACGCCATACATTGCTTTGTATTTTAGAGCTTTGTACTAATATTGTTCATGAATTATCTTTGAAAAATGCGTGGTTAACGTTACCCCCAATTTTCTTTTTGGATTTCAATAAAACTTGTTATTTCCTGCATAATCATAAATAGGGGCAAAATACCTTTGAATTAGTAGGCACCGTCCTTAAAGACAAAATATAGGGTGCTTTTAGATGGCTTTTTGTTGCCATGGTAACCTATTACGTCACATTAATGAGTGCATTTTGTATAGACCTTATTCCAAAATAGCCGTCATTTGAATGTTCTTTTGTTTTTATTCAAATTAGCCCTTGATGCCTCGTTCTTGAGCTGCAAATTCAAAAGAATATTTTGTCTTGAACGAGGCATCAAGGTCTAATTTCAATAAAAACGAAAGAATATCTAAATGTCGGCCATTTTGGAATAAGGTGTATAGGTAATCAAATGACTTTTACAAGCAATTGCAAAAAGAGTTGAGACACTCACTGTTAATAACCACGCACAATGCGTGTCATTCAAGCCAGCGCATCCCCAGCCCCCTTCCCACCCCAAGCAAAGTTGTTTCCATCTTCACTTAGTATTTAAACTGCTCAGACGCTGTGAATCTGGAACGAGTGCTATAATTGGTTAGACGTAGCAAATTTCCCTGAGCTTATGCTGTGTTTAGTTTTCACACGACACAAGCGAACGCGAGCATAAATGCAAGCACAAGGGAAAGGAAAAAGTTTGATCCTTATGCTTGAATGTGCTAATTCTTGGGTTAACCCCGTTTTCACGTTGAAATGGGCGCTCTTATGTGCGCTTATTCTTGCGTCCCTAGTGAAAACAAGGCTTAAGCCTTACTATTGGAGGGAGTTAACTACTCACCAAATCTTCGCTGTGCCGCCATTTGCGTCTGGCTTACCAAGTTCTGTGAGTTCTTGGCCCTCGTTGAAGAAACTTGTGACCCTGGATTTTCTTTTGGAGTCACGAAATGTCGAAGCCAGATCGTTTGATCTCTGTTTTTGTAGAAAAGGAAGTAGCGTAAAAGAATGACACATTCAAATTAGGACCAAAGAATCTGGTTTACTTGACCAACAATAAAAAAAAGTTTGAAAGACAGAGGTTCTATAAATGATATTAATAATAGCTTTCTTCGAAACCCATAACCTTGAGGTGGCGATCTGTCTCATCTGGACTAGCCCACCATTACTTTACCGTATTAATGAGCTTTAGCAACGACAACAGCGACGGCAACGAGAACGTCTCAAATTTGCATATTTAGTGGAAAAAAAATACTCCTTTGGACGCTTTCCACTGCATCTTTTCACTTTTGTCTATTTCTTTGCCTTCGTCAGCAAAACAACAAGGCGAAATGGCCAAATTTGAGGTTTTAAGGATCACGTCAACGCTTGAAGAAAAATGTTCATTTTCTCTCCCAAATTGAGCTCCCTTTATACTAGTTTCGTTCTTGAAGGTTTTCCATACCTTTGTCACGTTAAAAAATGTTTGGAATAGTCGCGACGTGTATTGACGAGCAATTTGCAAAAGAGAGCGATTTAGACGGTACGACTTTACGCTTACGACTCTCGCATGCAAGTAACAGTTCGCCATAACATACATACATACGTTTATTTCACGTCCCCAAGGGGCTTTTGTGAAATATGTGACAAACAACAATAAAACACAATAAAATGAATTCTATGCAAGGGCCTGGCCAAACGCTCGCAATATTTCAACGCAACATCTTGCAACATTGTCGCATGATGTTGCGACATGTGTTGAACGGGCTGGCCAAACGCACGCAACATTTTTAACATCTTCAACGCAGCATGTCAATGTTTATGTGACTCAGGCCCCTGGAGGGCAACAAGTGGACCTAGCGCGCATGCCCTAGTGCAACAATGTCGCATAAACGTGGTCGAACGAGTACAACATCATGCGACATCGAAAATGTTGCGTGAAAACTTGGACCGTTTTTAAATTTGATCCAACATCATCCAACATGTTGCAACATATCGCAACAGGGTGGCCAAACGCATGCAACATGTTGTGCCCAACAATGTTGCAAGATTTTGCGTTGAAATGAAGGGGGTAGTTTCTAAAGAAACTGTGGTGCTGCGTCGGTGGGGAAGTAGTATACAAAAATTTGGTTTTATCAACGGAGTTGATAATGTAACTTGGTCACCGTACAGAGATTCTAAAAGCTGACGTTTCCAGCGTCAGCCCTTCGTCATGGATTCGCTCTGACGAAGGGCTAACGCTTGAAACGTCAGCTTTTAGAATCTCTGTACGGTGGCCAATTTACATTATCAACTCCGTTGATAAAATCCAATTTTTGCGTTGAAATGTTGCGAGCGTTTGTGGCCAGGCCTTTTGGGAGAACGTGAGCGCCTGAGGATAAATTCTCATTTTCTCCTCTAAATTGAGCGCCGTTCATAACAGTTTCTTCCCTGAGGGTTTGCCACACCTGCTTGGAATAGTCGCGAAGCTATTACAATAATGCGAATTCACATTTAACGACGACGTTCTCTCTTAACGGAAGATTTTCTCGTCTGTTATAGCAAAACAACCGTAGTTTAAGGGTAGAAACGATGAAGAAACCTTTTTTTAAATTAAGCCGAGGTATATTTCCTTCAGAGCCAGAGAGGCAGGAATCGAAAAATGGACCAAATTCCTCCGAGACACCGACCAGGATGGACTCCGAAAACTTCACATCTATTCAGGGTATTTAGAGGGTAGCTGTTTCGAACACAGGCCGACATTGTCAAAGGACAGCAATCTTCCAAAATTAAAGAGATTTCTTTTAACTGCAGCTATCTCCACAAGAGAATGATATCGTGGTGCCTTACAATTCTCCTGACAGCAAACGAAAAATCTTAAAACTAAAACTAGCGAGCAGCACATCGACGTGCTTCGTCTAACTTACGTAGACTTCTTCTGGGAGTTTTGCTAGCAAACACTTTACGCCTGTATTTATAAGCCATGCATATTTGCGGCTATTACAGGGGCCATAAACCAACGAAGGCTTGGCCGGACTTACAAACGGGAACAGACGAAGTTGTCACATATTTACACGAGGCGAGATGAAGAGCCACGGTTTTAGCTAAAACGATGGTCCCCAAATCTTTATCTCGCCTTGCGTAAATATCTCTGAAGTAGGTATCATTTCATAGGCACTTTAAGCTCCTTAATGTCAAGGAACATTCTCTTACCGTCAAGTAAGTGATATCTTCCTCACTGTCTTTCAGTTTATAAGTCAGGTTTGGAAGCGATGAATGGTATGCTTCTCTGGTGGGACTCATTGTTCTCATGCTGAAAGAAAATTTTTTTAACTTTAAAGTTCGGCTGCTTTAAAGGGAACTCCCTTGACTCTTACTACGGAATAAGTTTAAATCAAAGGAAATTATGAAATTTGTTCAAAATTTGTTTTAAAAAGAGTGTTTATATTGGGAGAACTGAATTTTAAAATCGATCATTTTCACATTCAAATTTCGCGGGCGCCGCCATCTTGAATAATTGTGACGTGTTACGGTTGCCCTGTTGTTCAGACAGAAAGAGCTTTTGCATAATAACAATGGGCAACCGTAACACGTCACAATTATTCAAGATGGCGGCGCACGCGAAATTTGAAAACAAAAATAGGCTATTCTAAAACTTATTTATTTCGGGTACAAACACTTTCTTTGAAAACATTTTAGACTGATTTGACTGTGAAGATTATTCGCCGGGATTTACAGTAATTTTTTTGTTGAAGTGGAGGCTCCCTTTAAGAACTAATATCCCTTAGTTTCACCGTTTTTTTAACGTTTTACTTCTTAGACCTTAAGTATCAAACTTGATCTCACACGAATACGTTCCCTGAAGAAAACAATAGCCGATATGAAGAACCCAGCGTCTTTAAAGGGATCAAACACTGTCCCAAACTTCGTATACAACCTGCACTTCAAGTATACATTTATTTCATTCATCAAGTCCTTTCACTTTTTACGTCGAAAGTTATTAGAATGTATCAGAAACTCATGACCTTGAAACGTTTAACTCTGGTTCAAAGCTAGGGTTCTTTTAGTTTAAAATTTCCTTATTTGGATGTAACGTACCTCGCCCATTTTCCCGCACGTGCGGCTTCGATCTCATTTTTGTCCATATTTGGGCATAACATTGGTGTCCAAAAAATCCCCAGCTTTATCCCAAAAAGAAAGAGTTGCAAGTTACACGCTTCAAGTTTATGTGCTTTTTGCATGTACCAAAAGTGATAAAAAATAAAAGTCGAGATTTCGACAAAAAAAGTTAACTGACTTCTGACTTAAGCTGGTTCTAATGTTTTGTTAGAAAGAAGTTGATATAAACATTTCAGTTAAACTCTCTTTTAAGGGAACGTCCACTCCTTCAAAAGCGTCAGAACTTTGAAACATTCATGGGGCTTTAAACTTCTTCAAAAACCTGTTTATATCAGAAATAAAAATATTAAATCGCCATCTTGAATAATTGTGACGTGTTAAGATTGCTATAGTGTTCTGACACAAAGAGCTGTTGTACGATGACAACAGGATAACCGGAACACGTCACAATTATTCAAAATGGATACGAACGATTTCCATGAAAATTTCAAATTATGTTTATAATTTTTTACCTTTGTTTAAACTTTTTGAATTTGTAAGCCAGGCAGGCAATGACGATACTTTGGAAGAAAAGAAGGAAGCACACAGCTACCACTGCAGCAATGAGGACTACAGAGGATAAAAAAGACAAAAATTCGCCAACGTTAGGAGTTTAGCATTAAGGACTTCAAGATCTACGATGTCGAAGAAAACGTCACCTCGAAATATAACTTTGCTCTTTCTTAAAGTGCAACTAACCCAAATTTTTTTTATTTGCTAAAAATAATCTCAGTATTCGTCTAAGCATTTCTGCGAAAAACTTTCGCTCGGTCCGTACTGCCACAACCTCGGGCCAATATTCCCCAGTACGGCCCGAGCAAGCTCGGTTTAATAGTAAGCGTTAACCATTCTTCGAGTAACCCGGGCCTGGTTGCCATGTGAACGTTAACTTGTACAATAATATTGTTGTTTTGTGGCGTTTTCGCCAACATTGCCGTCGTAGATCTTTGACTTTCTATTAGATCTAACACTTGAAGGACCAAATGCATGCAAGCAATGCAATGTAAAACAATGCAAGAAATGCCGTCAATGAAATACCATGTCACGCTATGGCAAAAAATGCAATGCACCGGAACTCATTTCAATGAACTAAACAGCGTTTTCACCCGGAAATGCACTCTGTAAATGCACTTAACGTATACTTACGAATTTCGTTAACTTCACTTCCACATATGAGTGAATTGGAGCAATCAGCAGCAGAAACAACTGAAACAAATGGACATAAAATCCTTTTAAGTGCGTACAGAATAGTGACAGAATTTAGTAAACAACCTCATGATTAAACACCCAAGCGAGTAATGAGAGAAATACGTACATGAAAGATGTTATGCACCAACTGAGAACTCGGAAAATTTCTGAGCCCCAGGTAGGATTTGAACACCCGACCCGCCGTGTTCTAGTACGGATGCTCTAACCACTGACTGAGCTACTGGAGACTATGTGATAGTAAGGGTGACATATGGGTATAGACTACGACTGCATCACGCAGTCACATAGTCTAATTTTCATCATATATAACTCTTAACCATATATGACTCTTTGGTAGTTGGTTGGTTGCATCTCTGATATATGCCATTCCGAAATTTCGCAGGGAACTGGGGCGAGTTTCAAATTTGAACCAGTCGATAAATTGACACCATTACGTGAAAGATAACATTAAGATTGGTTATCTGTCCTATTTTGATGCTTTTAGGTCGAACAGAGACCAAGTTACGGACTTTAAAACATAGTTACCGTCTCTAAGACAACCGTCTCTAAGTTTGAGGCTGCGTTGCCCAAAGCTACATAATTTCTTTTTAAAAATCATCAGATTTGGAC
The DNA here is from genome assembly GCF_036669925.1 of Montipora capricornis. Classification (NCBI taxonomy): domain Eukaryota; kingdom Metazoa; phylum Cnidaria; class Anthozoa; order Scleractinia; family Acroporidae; genus Montipora; species Montipora capricornis. The sequence continues at coordinate 25,161,637 of NC_090895.1, read as the reverse complement.
AGCTGGAAAATCCTGTCATGGTCCTACTATTATTTGTAAATAGTTGAAAATCACTTTATTTGCCTATTTTTGTGAAAATTACAGAAATCATAAAAAAAATTAAGAGTTTATTTGGTTTTGGGGGACGCAGCCTCAAACTTAGAGACGTTTGTATGGATTTTTAACTATGTTTTAAAGTCCGTAACTTTGTCTCTGTTCGACCTAAAAGCATCAAACTTGGACAGATGGCTAATCTCAGTGTTATCTTTCATATGGTTGTGTAAATTTATCGATTGGTTGAAATTTGAAACTCGCCCCAGTTCCTTGCGGAATTCCTATGCCTTGATGTGACTGCATGATGCAGTTAGCCAGGTGTTATCACCGATATGCCTTAATGAGACTGCGCGATGCAATTAAGAGTCAAATATGGTTAAAATTAGACTATGTGACTTCGGGATGCAATCGTAGTTTATAGAGGTTTTGCACGGCAGCCATGTTGCACGGCAGGAACAATGAAAATGTTTTGCATTAGACAATAAGCACTTAATGACTGGCCCCAAGGGAAACAGTGAGTTTTGTCTCCCCGAGACCCTCAATGTTCCCCGAGGCGAAGCCGAGGGAAACATTGAGGTCGAGGGGAAACAAAACTCAATGTTTCCCTTGGGGCCAGTCATTAAGTGTTTTGTTATACCTCCCAACTCAAAATAGAACAATACACAGATAAAAATAATTTGCTTGACGTCGGCTGGCGTACAGATTTGCCACCGTTTCAAAGGTGCACGAGCTGATCACGTGTGAGTCGAAATTTCAAGTTGTTGTTGCCCTAGGGCTTCATGAAGTTTTGTTCGCCCTAGGGCGTCATGAAGTTTTGACCAATGACACGTGACACGTTCTCCTCCAATCAGAAAACGTATTTGAGTTGGGAGGTATAACAATACATTTTTTCCCAAAGGAAAAATAATCTATTGTTCCTGCCATGCAACATGGCTGCAGTGCAAAACCTCTATACCCACATCTTACCCTTGCTCACCACAGAGTCTCCAGTAGCTCAGTGCACGTGGTTACAGCATCCGCACTAGATCACGGAGGGTCATGGAATCAAATCCTCGTTGGGACTCGGAATTTTTCCTAATTCCCAGTTGATGCATAACATCTTTCATGTAGAACTTGATGATTAAATTGATCTACATCATGAGTAACAGGGTTGGAATGTTTATGACCTTACGGCAAATTACTTTTGTTGTTCGTTTCTTCTGAGCATTTCATTAAGCTTAAACGGAAGTTTTCCTTTCAATACCTCACCAGCCTGCAACATGAGCCCTCTAGTCCTCCTGCTCAGCGGAAAAGCCGGAAACGTAAGATTTCGAAATTTTGAGCGAGTCGAATCTTTTTTTTTTTTTGGGAAAACTGCTCTTTGGTCCCTGAGTAAATTTCGTTGAGAAAACAAGAAAGTTAACCGTAAGCATGCCACCTTACATGA
>NC_090895.1:25092678-25155178 GCF_036669925.1 Montipora capricornis | reverse complement strand
CAGACATTTCATCTTATGCTACGTCTGGAAGTGTCACGTCGGTGGACTAGTGGAATTCAAAGCAATTGGAAGGTGAAACGCAACGAACCACAAACTTGAACTTCATTTAGCCCTCGGTACCCCCCCCCCCCTCCCTCCCCCTTAACAACAAGTTAGGTTTAGGGTTCAGGGTTTAGGGTTAGGGTTAGGATTAGGGTTAAAATATCTTTGTTTCATATAAAATAAGAATATAGGCTCAAAAAGTTCCAGTCAGCTCACCATCAATTTTCTCATCGCCAATAAATTCTGACCGAGCAACGGAATCTGAAAGCAGAGAAGAGCAATACGTTTAAAAGGTTTTACCTTTAAAAGAAATCATTATACCCTGAGAAAATGGAAAGTTAATTTTAATACCTTGGAAATTAAACTTACGTACGCATTGAAAGGAATGCACTAAAGGAACGAAACGAACAAAACAAAGGAATGGATGGAATTCACGATCGATCCGAAAACGAACGAATGGAAAGAAATAATTATAAGGCATATTAAACAAAAAGACGGAAAAACCATACAACCGCCAGGCAGTCGAAAAGAACTACAAGAAACAAAAACAAAGGAACCAAGAGAATGAAGGAACAAAATGTGACTTAACCACACCATATTTATTAGAGGGGAATGGTTATGAAACCCGACAAATTTCTTTGTTGTAGGTTTTTGTTCTCTTTTTTGGCTTTGACCGTGCACAAAACACAGTAGTTGTTTACTCCGTACTGAGGAACTAACCAATAGAAACGTGTTGGTTACGTAGTTCGCAAAACAAAAGATTGTGCACGGTCGTGGACTTTCCAACCTAAATCTTGGCATCTTTGTTTGCTCCTTTGATGTTTGCCGAGCTTCCAAACCATTCCCCTCTTATTAACTATGACCACATAGGCGTCTACTTTTCTCTTGGTTTTGCACGGAAACGAAACGGTTACTGGAAGTTCTTAACTTCCGTTTAAACGAACGCTTCACCTGAAGGAGGTTTAAAGAAACAGAGTCAGTAATTGATTGCTGCTTTGGAAAATCAGACATTAATTAAAATGTTTCTTTTCACACTCAGTTCGTTGCGTTACAAAAGGAATAGCGACTTTAAGATCTACGACGGTGTTGTCAACAAGAACTCTACAAAACAATATCATTGGTTAAAAGAGCGGCACGAATTTTAGCACATAATCGCGCCGATGACGTGAAATCACCAAATTTGAGGTTTTGACAACAACGCGAGTGTATACAAATGTCAATCTTTCATTTTCTATTTTTACTCTGAAACCGTACGTACAGTTTTATTTTTAGGATACTTCGTCCACATTTTATGACGTGAACTAGATGGACTAGTCGATTAGATTCCTTCTGGCATTTTCCAACTTTTTATTATGCAAAGCGCATTCGAATATTCTATACAGAGAATGCGCTCTGTAAATACTGATAATTATTGCTATTATTTAAGATGTTGGACTTAAAGTTTATCTTTTACCAGGTGTTTAGAGAATGTAGTTGGATTTGGAAGTCCAACAACGAAACATGTCCAACATTTTAAGCTTGCATTTAAAAACCAAAGTTTCTTGAGTTGCTGTTATAAAACAACTAAATCTTTACCTGCGCGAATAGTGGAATGACAAACCAGCATAGATAGCAGAATCGTGAAGCTTGAGATCTCCATAACGTTCACATATAGGATAGATGGAATCCCAAGACAAGGCAAAGTTTGTACGCTAATCAGCAACAGCAGTAAAGTGGTATTGTTGTAGTTTCCACATCTGTAATGAAGCTTTCATTCCCCACAAACGCATAAAAGTCCCCCGGCAACGGTGCCAGCTTGCCACGTAAATTTATTCAAATTTACAAATGGATGGACGGTTCATTGACTCTCAGCATAATGTTATCTCTTTGCGCAGTTTACGAAATTATGGTCAATTAAAGTTTTGGCTGAACACAGTGATAGCTGCCAAGACTAATTCCACTCTCGATCCGAATCAATTATATTTGAGGGTGCAACAAGTGCGGTGTTGCGTACTTCGTGACTCTATGGATGAAATCCCACAAAGTGACCTTTGAAATGAAATATTTTAATCGACTTTTAAGGGCATTGCATTTCTGTGGTGCTCTTTGTTATGCTGTACAAGGTAATTACACTCTTTTAAACATTATCACAGACGTTTAAGTGCCGAGCTTTAAACCTAATCAACTCGACATTTTCCCTGAGTCATCAGTGGAATGCGTTTTAACCAAAAAAGCAAAGCCATTATAGCAATAAGTAGTCGCCTCGATGTTATTCTAAGCATATGCTTCAATATCACCGGACATCCCTTCTTTTAAACTCTTTCGTTGCTCGAGTCATAGCAACCTTTGACTTCCAATCAAACTTCCCTTTTCTCTTCTCCTTTGTCGTCAAGATTGAAATTAGACCACTCGTCCCCCGAAATTTCAAGGATGAAAGAATTAGGCATGTATCGCAACCATTCTGAGAACACGAGTTCTTGACGCCTCGATGTTATTCTAAGCAAACGCTTCAATATCAACGGACATCCCTTCTTTTAAACTGTGTCATTGCTCGAGTCATAGCAACCTTTGACGTCCAATCAAACTTCCCTTTTCTTTCCTTCTTTGTCGTCAAGATTGAAATTAGACCACTCGTCCCCCGGAATTTCAAGGATGAGAGCATGATGAGGCATGTATCGCACCCATTCTGAGAACACGAGTTCTTGGCGCTGACCAAAACAAAAGGAGACTCTAGGGACGAAAATGATATCGCACCACGCAAAGTCATCATTTTTTTGCATTTAGATGCATGCATTCGCGTTCTTATTATCATCTCCCGATTATCTCGGCATGGAAAGTCAGTAAGTGACAAAACTAATTAAGACACTTTACTGCAAAAACCACAAATAAGAGAAATTCATCTTTATTCATTTTTCCAATTGCAATCCCCCCTCCCTATTCAACGTTGGAAAAGGAAAAAGTAAGTCTTGGAAAAAAAACAAACAAACGGCATTTTTTAAGGGGGAGAGGGAGAGGGTTACAAGGAAATATTAGGGGGAGGGGGGGCAGTCGCCCAACCTTCCTTAAAGGGGTCATGAAGTGTCTAAGCTCTTTTGTCGCTTATTGGTATAGAAACAATTCAGGATTAAACTGGAAAGTTAAAGAAGGAAAAAAGTGACAACATCTCGTCGGGTGCTTACACTGTCTGCATAACCTAAAAAACGGCCATTTTGAGGCGTCACTAGGAAAAGAACGGCAAATAAATCTACACTGTATATGAAAAAGGTAAAAACGCACGTGCAAAGTCAACCTCGTTCCCAGGGTATCTCTCGAAAGAGACCCTGGGAATGCATGAGGTTGGTGCAAGATGTACAACGTCACGAAATAACCGAATTTGAGGTAACGTGGAGGTGACGAGCAGAGACGGTAAATTTTCAATTTTCCTTCTCGAGGAGTAGACAAACGCACACATGAGCCGGGAAAGAGATAATGTTAACTGTTTCACAAACATTGGCATTAAATTACGTTTGATACTTAAAGGAGAACTGAAGGCCAAAATCAGCAATTTTTCCAGCATTGTTTCTGGAAAGCCTAACGAAAGTAAAGTTAAGTGTGTGGGGTGATTAAATTTCTTCTCGTTTTCAGTTTTTTGCGAGAATATTACGTTCGAAGTTAGGCTTTTCCCGCTGTTTCTGCCTTTTCAGTGTGGGCTCAAAAACGAAATCAGTACTCTGCTATGACGTATGATATGGGAAACATAGATTTCGTAATCAAGAGAAACAAATGCTGCTGTGGATATTTTCTTCGTTGTTTTCCTGTTTCTTCGCGGACTCAATTTTCACGACAAGCATCAGTCAAAAATAGTGCCTCTGTATGGGGCTCTCCTGCATGAATTCCACATATCATACGTCATAAGCTGCAAAAATGACCGCTGACTCCTCCATTCTGAGCCGCAATGCTGATGACCCAAAATCGGAATAATTTTTTTTAGGTAGAAAAACGACGGATATGCCAGAAAAAATGTTGAAAACATTATTGTGCATGGTCTAAAGTGTATATAAAAAATACTTCTTTTTTGCCTTCAGTTCTCCTTTAATATTCCAACAAAGAAAACAAATCAAAAATTCAAATAATTTAGCTTCAAAGTTATTTTGGGTAACAAGTTACTGTATTTATGTTTTTCTCTTTGTTTTGGTGCAGTAACTGTAACTTCTTTGTAACATACAAAACTACACTATGCAGTAAAATTAAACACACTCTCTCTCTCTTTGAAATAGTAAAAGCAATGGATGATGTAGCGATTAACGTTTTTGATCTTAGCTTATGCATGGAAAATAAAGAAACAAACACGGTTTGTTAAGTTGTTGTAGTTTAACTATTTTTTTCATTTTTGTTACACTTGAAGTGCAGATGTGGTATATCTTCAATTTAGGCCCTGAAAAAAGAACAAAGTTTATCAACCGAGTCTTAAATTAAAAAGAAAACTTTCCAACCAGCCAAATAAATAAATAAATAAATAATACATATAAGGGCATCAGCAGATCTTGCACATTATCCGTTACTGACCGCTCAGTCTGACTGGAGCCAATTGCTAGACCTGCTTATAATAACTCGCCCAAGGCCTCCATACATCTTACTCTGACGCGTCAATTTAATAATTTCCCCGTGAAACCAGACCTTTCCAGCCAATTATAAGTCTTAAATCATCAATTATTTCCCTTGGGATTTTAATGCTAACCTGTGCGACATGAGTCGACCCCACTACCCCCATCTCCTCCCCTCAAAAAAAAAGCTTGATGTGTGAAAATTCTGTGACATTAGAAAATGTTAACAGCGGCAACAAGTGCGACTTCGAGTACAATTTCTGGAATTTTGATTACTGCGCATCCGTAGTGCGAAGCTTAGCGTGCTCAGCTCCTCCCGGCAAGTTGGTCTGCGACGACTTTACATCGAAAAGTCGTAACGGAAAGTACGAGTTTGTCAAAAGGAAACTGCTTTTGCTTTTCGCCATTTGCTGTAAAAAAACTTCTACTAGAAAAAGTGGAAACACCAGCAACTCATTCAAAACTGGAACCGAAACGTGAACTTCGTCCCGTAATAGCAAGTTCTGCTGACTGGAACTCGTATTATACGCTACCTAAATACGTAGAGCAGAGACTCTGATGTTAAAGTGTGTATGACAGATTTTACTATATTTACTTAAGTGAAACATCATGGTTTTCTGCCAACCAAAGAAATGCCAGACCGATTTTTATTCTATGCCTTTCACCCAAAATCGGATTTTTTTCTTCTGGGGGGTACAAAACCGCGCTAGTAAGGAGGCCAGTGACGTCAATACAGGAACGGCAAGGAATTTTAGGGATGGAAATTTTCGTTCTTTTATCTTTTGAAACCAAATAAAACGCATCTCAGTAGCAGTTTTAGCACTTTCTCAATCTAAAAAAAATGGAAAATCCACGCCCTGGAAGAATGTTGTTCCTGTATTGACATCACTGTTCTGGTATCCCCAGTCGCCTTACTAGCGCGGTTTTGTACCCCTCCCGGAAGTGAGAATTCCGATTGTTAAAAGGCTGAAAGGCAGACAATTAAAACGGTGTAATTTGTTTTGGGTTTTTTTTATCTCTGAACACCAGGATGTTTCACACGAGTAAATATAGAAATATTTGTCATGTACACTTGACCAATGATGGGAGTTTTTGTTTCGGTTATGAACTAAATCCTACTCAACCTCAGAGCTTGTCCAGTTACAGCTTAGTGTCATCGTCCAATCCATATGGTACACTGGTGTCATAAGCAGGATTTTGAAAGGAGCTAAGCGTCCTTCGCTCGTTTCCATTCTGTGACGAGTCTGCCGTTGCAAGGTTCTCAGTGGACTGGTTCATGCCGTTGCCTGTATTTTGAAGCTGTGGACGAAGATGCACACATCAACTATCTTTTAGATAAACACGAAAAATCTGGTTTTGATGATGATGATGATGGTGTTTGTGACGATGATGGTGACGACGATGGTGACGATAATGGTAGCGATGTTTGTGACAATAATGGTGACAATGATGATCAAGAGGATAACGATGATGATAATAGTGTTTGTGACAATGATGGTGGTGATGATAATTGTGATGATGGTGTTTGTGACGATGATGGTGATGATCAATGGTGACAACTAAGGATGGTGACGATAATGGTAACGATGTTTGTGACAATAGTGGTGACGATGATGATCATGAAGATAATTTATGTTTTAATGATGATGATGATGGTGTTTGTGACGATGATGGTGACGACGATGGTGACGATAATGGTAGCGACGTTTGTGACAATAATGGTGACAATGATGATCAAGAGGATAACGATGATGATAATAGTGTTTGTGACAATGATGGTGGTGATGATAATTGTGATGATGGTGTTTGTGACAATGATGGTGATAATCAATGGTGACAACTAACGATGGTGACGATAATGGTAACGATGTTTGTGACAATAGTGGTGACGATGATGATCATGAAGATAATTATGATGATAATGGTGTTTATGGCGATGATGGTGATGATGGTGAATATAATGATGACGATAATGGCGACGATGGTGGTGATGATGGTTATGATAACGATGACGATAAGAAGGAGGATAATAATGGTGATGGTGGTGATTCTGCCGGTGAGGATATTGCCACTGGAGGCAACTAGCTGGCCTTGCCAAACCCGCCAAGATATACACGAAAAATCTGGTTTTAATGATGATGATGATGGTGTTTGTGACGATGATGGTGACAACGATGGTGACGATAATGGTAACGATTTGTGACAATAATGGTGACGATGATGATCAAGAAGCTAATGATGATGATAATTATTGGTAACGGTGATGGTGACAATAATGATGACGATAATTGTGACGATAATGGTGATGATGGTGATGATAAAGATGACGATGAGGAGGAGTATAATGATCTTTATGGTGGTGATTCTGCTGGTGAGGATATTGACGCTGGACGCAACTAGCTAGCCTTGCCAAAGCACGCAAAGATAAACACAATGATGATAAAAATGATGATATTTGTGACGATGATGCTGATGACCGATGGTCAAAATGTTGTCTACAACAAATTTTGACCACTGTGATGACGAATATCGTTGTCGATAAGAGCACAGACAACAATGAACCACTTTCGATTTGCATTTTACCGCAATATTCAACGCCAAAGAAAGTTTTTATTTCAGAGCGTGACCAAAATCATGACTCAAAGAAAGAGCAAGCGTTGTCTATAACTTTCTCGCAATGTGATTGGTTTATTTCCCAAAATGAGCGTTCCTGATTGGCTATTACATTGCGTGACAAATTGACGCAAGCATAACGCAAACAGCGTTGTCTAAACTCTTATCGACAACGGCAAATTAGCCAATCAGATTGCGAGATTACAAGCAATTGTGGTAAAAAATCTCATGCAAGTTATCCTACGCCAGATACGAAAAACCACTCAAAAAACAATCCTTTAGACGTGGCCAAAAACATGCGGAAACGTATTGCTGGTCTACTGCAGCAGCACAAAGCCCCGAGGAAAGGGTGAGAATAATTAAAACTGCACATAATAATAAAGCTAACAGACAGAGAGACAGACTGGTCCCGTGACACCCCGCGAGCCTCTCCATCTTAGCGTCAGAATATAAATTTCTGACTAATTCATTCAGTCACTCAATCGTAGGAGATTACATGACTCGACAAGATGCCGCCCTGTCAAACATACCTGAAGTACTTCGTATTGTGACGGTGGTGCATCGTGCATTCCATTGTTCTTTCCAATATAAACATTCTGAGATTGCTCCTCTGTCTCTGCCATGTCGTAATTGTTGGTTTTCCTGTGGCAAGCAAAAATTCTTTAACATGCAGACGAATGTAAGACATCTTTAGTCAGAAGAATAATAATAGCTAAATTTTTGTTTTGAGCACATGCGCGCTTGAAGGAGAGTAGATCTTCAAAACTAACGCTCGTGCTAATTACTTGCCACCAGTTATGGAAACCGAGAACGAAAAAGAAATCTCCACGAGTTGTTAACTCTAGACCGTTGTGGCAGAGTTTGTGGGTTTCAAGAATACGATTTAATCTTGCCAAACTTCATTATTGCGATTACAAGAATTTTGTACTTGGACTAGTTATGAAAATGAAGCTGACTTAAATTCAGGAATATGGCACATTTGTCATTTGTCCAAATACCTCCTTGACTTCACTTTCTTTACAAGAACGATTGCAGTGAGGATGCTAAGAAGGAGAAACGCGATAGAAATAACGAAGAAAACTGTTGCTAAGGTCAACAATGTCTCTGAAACAAAAAACAAAAAAATTGTAAGAATCATTCATTCTTCATGACAGGACTGTTCTCGAACCAAAGTAGTCTGTTTGTTATTTATTTATTTATTACAATTTTAATTAACGGCACAGCTGGCCGTAAAAAATTAGACATGGGGATAATCTGCAAAATGGTAAAAGCTACCCCATACAAGAAAGATCCACTGCAACCAGTACCTAACCTAAAAATATATGAAAAATCATGAAAACAACAATTATACTACCTACTCGTGTTAGTGATAACATTTTAAGACGAAGCTAACGGTTCGTTTAATAAGAGGTTTATTACCCTGGATCACAATAAGCTAACTGTAAGTGAAAATAAAATCATATCCAGTGGGAGGGAATTCAACATGAACAAACAGATTGTAAAAGGGAAATTTAAGAACACTTTAAAATTTTTAAAAGCATCTCTGTTTTCATGCCAAGGCTCAACATCAGCTTACCGTCGGTAGCCTTGGAAAAGAGGGAACCTCCCTCTGCTGTAAAGAAAAAAAGGAAAATCGTTGAATACTTACAAAATAAAATAAAAATACATGCATAGCTCCAATTGGGAGCCAATGTTGGTGTACAGAACAATGTAGTAAAATGTCTTCTGGGAATTTGACTCTATTATTATGTAAAACCTTGTGGAGCCATTTTGTATTGCTTTGTACACCAAGATGGCCGTCTCACCGCGTGGATTAAAACCAGGGATAAACGATTTAGAATTGGCTGTAACGTCCGACGCATGCGCATAAGCGCTGGTGCAACAGTCACTGCAATTGTCGCGCATGCGCGTGGTCATGATATCCAAAATGCACTTGTCAATTGCATTCATTAATCTTTCAACCAAACGGTTTATTTTACAATGGAAAGTCTTTGCATAAAAAGAGGAGTCCAGTAAGCGTGATTTCTAAGTTTCTACAGGAGCTCATTAAGAGGAGCCTCTATCTCCCATACTTGGCCTCGGAGTCAACCCTTTCCCGAGTAGATTTATTTATAGAACACCTCCCTTGGGAGATTCAGCACGCTCACTGTTGTAAAAGCCAATCTCCCTTGGGACATTCAGCACGCCCACTGTTGTAAAAGCCAATCAAAACAGAGCTATCTCAGCGTCAAGGGAATTATGATACTTTTCGCGGGAAAAACCTGTTCCTAAAAATAAATTTACTCGGGAAAGGGTTGACTCAAGGAATTAGAGGAGATAGAGGCTCCTCTTGATGAGCTCCTGGTTTCTAACATTCTCTTTGTCAAAGCAAATGAACACGAGTTCAAAGTCCTACTAACTGAACCTACTGATCAAGAAAAACTTAACCGAATCATTTGAATTTCCTTAGTGATATAGACTGAAAGGAATACGGAAAGGAAAGCTGAAAGGAACCTTTCGTCTCGTTATCTTGATGACGTCATCGCTGTGCCGTCATCGAGAAACATTCCTTACATTCTTACTGAAAGAGTTATATTTTCATTCCGTGTACGTATTGGGTGTTTAGACTTGTGGTCGCCTTTCTAACACTGGCAAGTGGAAAATGGACCTTGAACACGGCCTTAAAAGGTTACGGAAATAAAGACAGATGCAATGAATATTTTTGTTTGATATCATACCGTTCAAAACACCAAATATTCTCACGAACTACCGTATTTGTACAAAGACCATACAAAAACGTTATAGTAAGTTGACGTTTTCTTCAGACATTCGTCGTTTAGAAGTATTTCCCATAATCAGGTCCTTGAAGCGTTCTGGTGAATTTTGGTTTTCAAAAACATCATGACTCTTGGATTTTGGGAAATGTTTGTCATCTAAAATATTAGAGTGATTTTACTTGACCCGTGAAACAGAGAATAATAGTTGTGTAACACTACCTTTTAATTAGACCTATTGTTTTTCTGTTACTCAGACTATTTACACGAAAAAACCCCACGATCTTTTATAAAAATTTCTGACGTTTAGTCTAACAAACGAAGAAAAGTATTACAACAACTGTCGTATAATTTATCTCTTCAGTTGTGTCATTATTGTGTGTTCTGTTTTTGTGTCAATATTTTCATCCTCGATCTTGTATACACCATGTGATAGGGGCTTTTACGCACATATAGCGTGTAATATTCCACTATACATTTGACAGGTCAAGTAAAATCACTCTAAGATTTATACAAACTACTCTATAGGGGCTAACGTTCAACACAGCATTTCGTAGCCTTACGACTTCCGCCTCTTATTTCATAGTGAAATATTTATGTTATTTTTTGTTTTTTGCTTTGAGAAGACTCCAACAAAGAAGAGGATTGTTTGTGTTCGCAGGCACGCGTTTCGAGAACACAAAGAAATTAATACTACTAAAAGCTATTAATGATATAGCATTTCTTTACCAATTTGTCTGTGCATTACATTCACTACATAGCGCTTTGTGTGGTCTTCACGGAGAATACTCACATAAGCTGAAACTGAGATTTTTTATATAAATATTAAAGCACTCTAAGTTTGTGAAACTTGCCGTTTCTACAGCTCAAACCGTGTTTGACACTTTCGTATTCGTCAAGGAAGTATGTCGTTATTAGCTTACCGAGCACCCTATCTCGGCATAGAAAGTCTAATTACTTTCTAAGTTTTGTAAAATCTTGTCAAAGATACCCGTAACAAAACTTTATCTTTTAGTTTGTAATAGATCGGACAAATTTATGTTTTAGGCAAACAAAAAATGAGCATAAATACCTGCTGAGGCAACATTGGTAAACAAGAAAGTCGCTGTAACACAATGCCCAACTGCTTTCATTATGCTTTTACAACGGAAAAAGTTGCCTTGAAGTTCAATGAAGATTTGTACAAAAAAGCAAAGCTCGCCACGTCACTGTCTTACAAGAAAATGTCTTGATGAAAAACTGTTAAACTGTAGTAGCAGCAGTGTTCTTTAGCCTGAAGAGGAAAAACGTTCGGTTGGAACCGAAGTAGTGTTGCAATACAAAGGAACGCAGCTATCAAAAAGAAATTATTGTTGCGAACGATATTACGTGTTTGGATTTACATACTTGTTTAAAGCCTTGAATTCATTTTCTGCATCATTAGATACGTTCTATTTTAAGAATCTGGGTCCACAAAATTTTCAAGAAAGAACATTTGCCCGACATCCTTCCCACTAAAAAATGCAGTCTGTTTTCTCCGGCTGACGTAGGGCTGAAGGTCGAAACGTCAGCTTCATTATCTTTTTTTTATAGATGATTTAATACTGTGGTTGAAAGAGAAAGCCATCATCTCAGATATTTGCCAAAAGAGTATGACTGTGCTATTAGGATTGAAACCAGAAAGCTTTTCACGTCATAATGTTTTAATCAATTTCTGTTTCCTAATTGCCAATTGCAAGTTCTTCATTTGGTGCTGTAAAATGAGGGAAACCCCTCCAAACATTAACGGTTTTCTTCCCCTACTGTCTTCTCAATATAAGATCGAATCGTACACTAACATCAAGGAGAATGAGAAATGGGATCGTTTGACATAACTTTTAAAGTAAAGTAAGACAGAAAAGTTAGTCTCGCAATAACCATTTTTCCCGTTCACATTGAGCGACAATCAAACAAATAGACATACGTGCAAATAAACATACACTGTACTTGTAATAGTTCCGCCTTATCGTAATATAAGATATTATCAATGCACTTTTCAGACATGTTGTATTTAGCTACCATATACCTGTAACTACTGTACTCTCTGTTTCTGTTCACTAGTTTGTTTTATTTTGTAACTGTATACCTTTTTTTCCTTTTAAAAAAGTAACGAAAAGAACTGTCGATTATCAAAATTAAAAAAAAATCTTTTTACGGTGGCAATTTGACCAGTCTATCTTCTTTGACCAAACCAAATTTTCGTGCTTTACTCTCCCAAATACGTTGCACCATTAGTTCCTTTACAAACCAACCCCTTCATTCGCTTGAAAAGGTTTACACGAGTCAGTGCGTATAACTAAGCAGTTCTTAAGAAAATAGAATTCTGGCTTTTGCACCCCTATAAAACCCGCAATAACCTTATCCGTGAGCCGTTCCGACCAACTACTTGACTGACTACCTCGAATTCTGATCTGATCACCTCGGACGCGATAAATTCAAAATCGTCCTACATCTTGCCAATGGGGAATCCAATTCATCCCATATTACTTCTACCAGTCACTTACTATTAGATTTAATAATGTTTAGCATAGTCGACGACGACGGGTAGGTATGAGAAAGTCAGCTAAAAAACAGTCATGTTATAATTATTCCTAGTAGTTCGCCTTGCAATGTGTGTACCAAATTTCCAGGAATAAAATTGGTGAGAAAGGTATGTTTGTTCAAAGAAAAAATTGAAACTTGACGTCTGTACTCATGTCGTCCTCGTAAGTACTAACCCCATATTTGGTTATTTCACGTCGTTGTCAGGACGACAACGGCAAAGAATTGTAACATAATGTAATTAAAACTCACGTGCCTAGAGTACAGAGCCATTGTTTTCCTAATTTTTTTCAATTGTTTCGTGGTGACGGTTCTCTTAGCCGTTCGTCTTTGTCCTTGCTTAATTCAGCTCGCTATTCAAATGAAGGCTTGTTGAGTAGGAGTGTTCTTTTTTTTTCATCTTTCACTTTTGCTAAGTCTGAATTTTATCTGCGTTTTCTTTAACAACCAACAGTAGCATTACTAGGGTTACTGGTTATAACAATCAAATCAAGAGTTTCGATTTGATTTGGACATAATCGGGGGAAAAAAAACTACGATATTTGATTGGGATGCTCTGCCCTCCGAGCTACAGAAAGGTTGAGGTAGATGGACTAGTAATTAAACTAGTTTCAGACGAAATGTGTCCCTTATAATACTCAGACTGATTTGTCGATAGGCGGAAGAATTCGCGCAATTTTAAGTTAACACTAAAGTAGTTTATTTGGGCTCAGGTCCGTTTACAATCCTGGGCAAAAGCCGTTGAGACATTTTCAACTTCTATGTTTATGTCTATTATAATTTTCTTCTCATGGGACCAATGTCATTACTGCGGCTACCCCTTCCCCCCAGGGAAGCCACGCTGAGACACCGCTGTGTTATCTTCACTTCTTTCCCAACAACATTGTGTTGGGTGGGGTGGGGTGGGGTGGGGTGGGAGTGGAAATTGTTAACTTCCGCTTCAAGTCATGGTCCAAACCTTCGCAACACGAGGAAAGTCTCAACTCTTTTTGTCCAGGATTGTAGGCAAAGGAGAAAAATTTGACCATAGGGAGAAGTCTACGATTCCAGCTTCAATCCTTTTTCTAATTTTTAACGGCTCTTTTCTGTTCTCATCAAATAAAATCAATTAAAGGATAATAGTAGAATTCTTGCTACTTTATGGACCGCGAAATTTATGTAAAAAAGCATCCCTAGTCTGGCATAATATTTTCCCTTAGGCTCCAATTAGTTCAGTCAACAGTCAGTTTGCATTCTAAAAGATCTGCGACACTTTGCTTTATCAGAAGCAAGTAGTTTTGGCATTACATCTTGGAGTCAATGTCGAAGTCATTTCTTCAAACATAAAGGCACGGTTTGTTAGCTATGATGTGTTATGATCAACCGAATCAATCAATGAGGCATAGTGTAAGTGATATTTCTTGCATAGAAGGCTTAACATCTTATTTGCTTTCGTCCTTTCAACACTTTTAGTGAATCCAGAATGGAGACCCGCTCTATTGGTGCCATTTGGCTTGGTGTTCTGTGCTTTAGTTTAATGCCCTTCGCCAATGGAGGTAATTGCGAAATGTTGATGTTTATGTTGCCTTAAAATGTACACACGAATAATTATGTCTACGGAATGGTTCACATAGATTACCATTAAAAGAGGGATCTCGACTCCAAGGAATTTCAAATGTGCACTTCCAAATCTTTGGTTGAGGTAGAAACAGAAATCTTACGAAGAACTTCAATTGGGTACCATCGTTACTGATCTTGCGGCTTATTGTGATCGTGAGAGTTGATCGTTAAACAAGCCGATATTTCTAATTTGGTTTCGCTTGCCAAGTCTTTTCCTGATAGTAGTTTCATTTCGGCATATGTCTACTATAGAGTGTTTTCCCTAACGTGATCAGTGATCTTGGTTTTCCACCGAAACTGAAATGAAATCATTTGATGATAATAGAGCTCAATTCCCGGAGGATTAGTTAGGGACACCAACATGGCCGCCGTGACATCACGTGAAAACACTCGGTTGATCGACGACGCGTCGTGCATACTCGGAAAAAAATCAGAGCCGATTGCTTTTACCAGTCGAAATTATTACTTCCGGTGACTAGTCTGGATGTTCTACCTTTGTGAGGCTGCAGAAGACTTGGGAGAGCTAAGTCCATTGAACTAGGCCTTCAAGTGACATTTGTCTTGCATACTAATAGGTGACAGAAATGTAGAAATGATACTGGCACTTATCTAGACAATTTAAGCAATTACCTGAAAAAGTCAAGTGGCCTCAACGGAAATCGAACCTACGACCTCTGCGATGCCGGTGCAATGCTCTGCCAACTAAGCTGTGAAGCCATTCAGTTGAGAGCAGGTCAATTTGTTGGGTTTATGTGGTGCGGTGAAAGGACTCGATGAATGTTTAAATTATCCAGATAATTAGTGCAATGATCACTTCTCCCCTAGACTTTCGTTTATAACCGCATATCAAATATATATATCCAGAAACCCATAAGGGTTGAAACGTGTAACGGCCCCTTGTGTGCTGGGAAACAAGCTTCTGAATATTCAATTTGCTAAGTACCATATTTGGAACAACAAGAGCGAGGGGTTTCCAAATATGGTACTTAGCACTGAAACATTCAACCAATCAGTTCACGCTGAATATTCGGAAGCTGTGAACGCGCGTTACACGTTTCAACCCTTATGGGTTTCTGATATTAAACACTTAATGACTGGTCCCGAGGGAAACAGTTCATTTTGTTTCCCGAGAATCTCAATGTTTCCCCGAGGCGCAGCCGAGGGAAACATTGAGATTCGAGTGAAACAAAATGAACTGTTTCCCGAGGGACCAGTCATTAAGTGATTTGTTATATAGCAAAACAAATGGGTCAAACATTTTGAAAGAAGCGCCCAGATTCCAGCGACAACATCAGGCCACCTTCAACTGCATGCTCTGATCACGTGCAACAGCGGTCAACATTTGGCGGGTAACAGTGAACTGTTCCCCGTTTGACGTAATAGTTTTCGCAATGTTGCCCGCTCATGGCATTTGGCGGTAAACAATTTCATTGTTAAATACCATGTGACCATGAACTAGCCAATGAATGGGCGCGCTGTAGCGGGAAAAACTCCAGCTATATAACAAATCTTATTAGATGTTTTGGTGTGTAGTATCGCGGAGTCTTTTTACGAGTTGTGCTGTATTTTGACGAGTCCGCTAAGTCAAAACAAAAACAACGAGGAGAAATACTAAGCGATACTACACACCAAAACATGTGATAAGCTATGTATTATCCAACTTTTTTGCTCTAAATTTTTAGTAATTGAATTGTAAACAACCGAGAACGTGAGAGAGATTTGTGCGTACAGGGCAACGTCAGTAACTCGAGTAAACTAGTCAAACCGGTTACGTTACACAAATAAGTAACTGTACAATATATCGTGGAATATTTGTACTCGTTTCGTGCGTTTTTTGTACAATAACTAATCCAGTTGGATAATAAACATAAGTTATGCAATACCGTAGCAGTTTTTATGAAACTTAAGACTTCTCTTTTTAAGTAGGCCTTTTAGATTACCGGTATTAAATATTTTGTTTAGTGTGAAATGTTGGCATAGTTTAAGTTATATAGTTTTATAATTGTATATATGTCTTTCATTATCATTTATTTTATCTCTATATATAGATGTTAAGCGTATTTGAACCTTGGGAATTTATGCTATATATATAAACTATTTATATTATTATTATTATTATTATTATTATTATTATTATTATTATTTTTCATGCATTCATTTATTCACTCTCGCAAATGTTGCGAAGGAAAATATGAAGATTCAAGTCTTCCTGTCTTTCCAAAGGGGAAAAAATGGGAATGCGTTATATAATGAGGCTGTATTGCTTTTGTCGAAAACGGGATTTACGTCAATGGAACTAAGAGTTTAAGGATTTCAACAGGAAAAATGCCAGAATGAGAATGCAGTAAGTCTTGGTTTGTACGATGAGGATTGAATACTGGATTAACTCTTCACTGACTCTTGCACTCCCAAGATCATAATGTTAATTCAGTCTGCTTACTGACTGCTATACATTACTTTTTTATGTCAATTACGAGAATTTGATGCTATATCTACACATAAAATACCCAGGTGATAAATTTCTTTATTCTCGTCACCAGTCTGCTTGATAATGTATTGAGCTTGTGAGGAGAAAATTTGAATCAATCACTCTAGCGAGTGAAAGTGTTAACGTCCCACTCAACCCCTATTCAGGGGTCCGTTTCTCAAAAGTCCCGAAACTTTACGGGCCATTTTCGGGTGTCACAATTCCCTTTGTACCTCAAGAACGGAGAGCATTTAATTCGTCAAACTTCACAGTTATTTTTCTTTTCGTTACCTTGAAAACATGTTAAAAGATCGGCTTTCTAAAACAAGCGGTTGGCAACTTTACAGATGGCTTTTCGGGCCCGAAAAGTTTTCGGGACTTTTGAGAAACGGGTCCCTGGACTCTTTTTGGAACGTGATTATGTCATTTGA
Source organism: Montipora capricornis (assembly GCF_036669925.1). Classification (NCBI taxonomy): domain Eukaryota; kingdom Metazoa; phylum Cnidaria; class Anthozoa; order Scleractinia; family Acroporidae; genus Montipora; species Montipora capricornis. Next base: position 25,138,152 of record NC_090895.1, on the reverse strand, counting down.
TGCATGTTAGTTTTCCTGTCAAGAATGTATCGAGGTAAATGAGACGCTTCTATAGGGTTATTTTTAGAAGACTTTCTTTGCAATCTCAGCATGCTTTTTGTTCGTTTCCAGCAGAGGAATACCTGATAGACAAGGAAACAGATGGTACGTATCAACGGAGATGGTAAAATGTTGTACCGCTTTGTCGTGCCCAGAGTCCGCTTTCCTTTTGATCAGCGCCAACAACATGAACACTGGCCACAGCCCTTCTGCGCATTCTCAGAAATTTGGAACAGTAACGGTTGTCAACGGTTACAACATTAGGGAGTTTAAGAAACCACGATGGCTACGTCACTTCAAAATATAACTTTACGCTATTCTAAGTACTTCATGGTTATTCCAAATTCTTTCTATTCTACAATATGGGCGAAGTGTCCTATAACAGGATCAGTACGGACGGATTTGTAGAAAAGAGTGAGACTGAAAGATTCACTGTAGTTTGTCCACGTTGTAGTCAAAACCATAAATTCGGTCATTTCACGCAGTTGTTTTGACGAGTACGGAAGAGAAAAGTTCAAGAATGCGTGTCGCACGACCATTTTGGTTCTTTTAAGGACGGTGCCTACTAATTAAAGATATTTTTGCCCCGGTGTGTGATTATGCAGGAAATGTAGGTCTTAACAAGTGTTATTGAAATCCAAAAAGAAAATTGGGGGTAGCCACGTATTTTTCAAAGATAATTCATGAATAATATTTGTAAAAAGCATTAAAATACAAAGCAATATATGGCGTTCTTTCTCAAATTGAAGCTTAATTATCTCTCAAAAATGCATGGTTACCCCCAATTTTCTTTTTGAATACCAAGAGTACTTACTAAGATCTACTTTCTCCGGATAGTTTTAAACCGCGCAAAAATATCCCTGTATTAGTAAGCATCGGAGATAGGAAATACGAGTACCCAGTGGAGATGCGCAGAACGTATGCGCAATAACAATAGTAGGCATCGTCCTCAACCAATAATATTACTGCTTTTTGGAGCTGTCGATGCCGTAGCGGGTCATCGTCGTTTCTTAAACTCCTTAATACGGAGTTTAAGATCTACGACGCGACGGTAACCGAAACGTCATTTAAAATTGCGAGTTCAGGTTTATTAATCGTTTTCGTCATTATGTCGGTTTAAAAATGGAAATTGTTTAGCCAGGAGATGTCATAAGTTCTATGGAAAAAGGTTTGTCTCTGACTCTTGATATTTTTATGAAGGCTTAAGAATTAGCCGAAACGTCTGTTGAAAAATATGAAGAGTCACATCAGAGGCAAACCTTTTTCCATACTTCGATTTGTCTTATTGTAACTTCTAGAAACTAGCACAACTTTCCAGGAACTGAATTAAGAGGTGCGGTGTTGAAGCTACGACAGAAAATTCAAATTCGCTGCTTTGTGTTCACGTTCTTCGTAAAACTTGAGATTTGGTCATTTCACGTCGCAGACGTGAAAGAAATGTACAAAAATGAGAAATGCACGTGAAGAGCGTGCAAGCTACTGGTTTTGTTCAATATGCAAATTTGTGACGTTCTCGTCGCCGTCGCTGTCGTCGTTGCTAAAGCTTCCCGTTATACCATTACCGCGACAGCGCGTACTTTTGGCTGTGGACACATTCAGTGTTCTTGGCGCTGACCAAACGAAAAGCGGACTCTAAGGACGAGGAAGGTTACACCGGTGAAAAAATAAATTGTCGCATACTCGCTGGACATTCTTCTTCAAAGAGTCGAACCTACGACCGCCTGATTGCTACTTCGGGCATTCGACCCACCGCTCTAGATCAGGAGACTCGTTGGGTTCAGGCCATCGAACTACAGCTAGGTTCATTCGAAAAATGTCCCGCCATACCCGCTGGGATCTCAACTGTCAAAATGGAGCGTATTCACGATTGGTACTGAAAGAGATGAATCTCCTCTCCCCCCCCCCCCCCCCCCTCAGTTAATGTTGAACGTGCTCAGCTGCATCCAGTTAACTAGCCTACATTCAAACTCGCTTACACCTTGGTCAACTCGCCTACGTAGGCGACTTGACCTAAGAAATGTCAAACTTTTTCTTATAATTTCTAGCGTTTAACGAGAGCTGGGATTTGAACAGTGAGTATCAGTGAAGCTCCAGCTTGCGAAGGAGTGCATTGGACAAATTTTGTTTTCGATCGGTCAAAATATTGAAAATAATAATGCAAAATGGAAAATAACAAGATTTAGCGTGTTGGTGTGATATGTGATGAAATATGTGATCTATTTAATGACTATAAGAAATGTTGGACACTGACTTATTTGAACGACAAACGACGTTCTCAAAAAACTTGGTAAAGACGTTTCGACCGAAAACCTTCGGTCATCCTCGGTTCGAAGGTTTTCGGTCGAAACGTCTTTACCAAGTTTTTTGAGAACTTCGTTTGACGTTCAAATAAGTCAGTGTCCAACATTTCTTATAGTCATTATGCAAAGTCCTGACTGCAATTTCAGCATATGTGATCTACTGACTGTTCAGATTCCAAAAATGAGCTTTCTTCGTTGGCCAGATATTGTTGACTCGAATGCAAATTCAACCGATGAGCAAACGTATAAAGTACTCTTTTTAGCGTGGATTGAAAGTAATTAACTGAATTGGTGGAACCGAACTTGCTTAGTTTAATTGAATGAACTGAACTAAGTTCTTCATTTGTCATGAAGCTAAACAGCGAACTCGTCCACGTTGGTGATCAAACCCGCAAACCTAAGCGAGTTCACCAGTAGGTGTAAACTAGTTTGAACGCAGGCGAGCATGACCTCGTTTAGTACCAACATTGACTGGGGGAGGGGAGGGAGGAGGGGTGGAAGAGGAACAAGTTGGTAAAGAGAGACAACGGTATTCTAGTGTCCCAATGTAGTTTGTCTAGCATTGTACTTTCAGGCGACAATTGGAATGAAATTGTTGAGACGTAGCTTTCTCTAATAGTCAAAGAATGTGGAGTATGTCAAAACTAGTAAAGGAATAAATGGATGGATCTACGAACAACTAGAAGGTCCTTTTTAAAGGATGGTATGTTTGTTGATAACACAAATAAAGAAATCTATAATTTCAATATTGATAAATTAAGAAATTAAGAAATTTACATTTTTTATATTAATTAATTAATTAATTTAACCTGTGCTCCGCTGCATGGACGGACAGTGGGCACACTTCGGCCACCTTGACGGCGCGATTAGGCCATTTCCGAGTTCATGTCTGCCTCCTCTTCAAAGCGAGTCTAAGAGCGAAGTTTTTGTGATGGTAATTAGTTCTACTTTACATATGAATGAAAACTAATTTTCATAACAAAAACTTCGTACTTAGACTCGCTTTGAAGAGGAGGCAGGCATGAACTCGGAAATAGCCTATTACGCCTCCAGAGAATCTTGTTTTCCTTTCATTTCGATTTTTCGGTCGGCCCAGAGAATTCTCTTTTTTTAATAAAAACCTTTCTTTTGACGCTGATTTTTTGTTATACTTTGGTTTTCGTTGCACAGATATCATTTTGGATTTGGTAATCATATTCTTTGTTTTGTGCGTAGTCTTCTTGCTTTCTGCGATTGTCCTAGTAGTTGTCTTGCGCAGGAAAGAAAAGTCTGGGTAAGTGTAAGAGAAAATCCTATTTTTGCGTTCGAGGAGAAGTCATTCTAATCGGGTCAGTTCCGCGGGATGTCCCTCGCGTATCGATCGTGACGCCATACGATTTCAGCGTTTGGACGCCATCTCGTGCTGGCAAAAATAAACTCGATCAGGAGCCCATCTGGAGCGTGCAACTTCCATACAGCGTCTGTGAAACGGCGTTTTCACAAGTAGGTTTATTTTTAGACTAGCCCTTCCCGCAAATTAGGTAAAAAAACAAAGGCAGCTCCGGTTCGGTGACCCTATGACGTCAGCTTAATTTCTTGTAATTGGTCATCGGGCTCCTGTGGGAGTCTCATTAGCGGGAAATTCAATCTAAAAATAAATCGGTCTGTGAAAACGCCGTTACACGAACACAGTAGAGTTGTAGGCTCCGGGTCATGGGTTCCTGACTCGATCTCATAGGATAGTGTTGCAGCTTCCCCAAGGGAAGTAAAGCGCTCTTGGACGAGGTGACCGTCCAGTAATACCAAATGCCTCATCGATGACAAAACAGGAATTGAACTCACGGGATACAGTGTAAAAGATGATCTTTTGTTTTCCAAATTTTCAGGATTTCATTTAAAAGATCCTTCGAATCTGAGGCCGTTGCCAGTCCCTTCTACGGACTTGGTGTTTACTCGCCGAGCTCCGAGAGTCAAATGTACTTGCCTGGACGCCCGTCCATGTATGAAATGGCAACCATCTTGGTATGTTTTTAAGCTTTTTGTGTCAATCATTAGGACGCTCTCGTAGGAGAACTACGGAATAATATGGTTGGGTCAAGTTTACCCTATTCTTTGCCTGTAAGGTTTTTAAATCTCGACGCTTCCAATTTGATTTTTATCTTACCGGCACTTTTACCGCTGTTGCTGTCTTTCCTCTCGAGTAAAAGCTAGGCCAAAAAAAAACGATTCTCTTTTCTTTCAAGCGCGAGGCTGCGTTTCCTCCAAATTTCTAGGAGCTTTTTTTATACGTTAGCGAAACGATAACGCCCTTCCCTGGCTTTGCAATTAGACTTACATAGAGGTTATCAATCAGATAATCACAGAGTGGTGTGTTTTCAGTTATTTGTCTCTATAGAAACGATTGCGCGCACTCGAAAGGAATCACTTCGTGGCAGAGAGTGTTTTGGCGTGGAAAGAAAAAGTGGCAGTAAAAACAAGAGTAAAAGTAAAAGCAAACCGAAAGTGGCGCGATGAAAAGCGTATGCTAGCAGGGTACTTATAAAGAAACAAGTGGAATACGGACTTAGAAATAGGCCAGTTTCGTATTCTAACGGTTGGACTCAGGGACTGGATCTAGCATGAAATGGAGGCTAACGCGAGCAAATTAATTTGCATTTGAATAGATTTGCCCGCATTAGCCTCCATTTCATGCTAGATCCAGTCCAGCCGTGAGAATTCGAAAATGGTCTATTATGTAACATCATGAAAGCTAGCAAATGTTTGATCCACAGACCAAGCTTGAGAGAGGCATGGGTCTACTGCCGAGATGGCGTTTCCGGTCTCGAATGAGAACGACCCACGAAATTAGCACCGAATACTTCGTCAAAAGTATTCTTGGGGAAAAATAGTCGATAGCGTACCACGAGACGAAGTACAACATCCAGTAAATAAAATAAAATAGAAAAAATAGATAAAAAATCTTTGGGAATGACTACGCATGCGCAGGGGTATCGCCAGGCGAAGTAAAAACGACGTAAAACGACGTAAAACGACGTAAACCGAATCTCAGTCGGAAGACTGCCGGTGGTGCTCATTGCGGACTATAGAAACCGAAATCGTATGAAGAGACAAAGAAACTGTTATGGTTGAGAGATTCAATACTATCTCCCTACTAAATCACTTCTCACGACGAAGTAAACACTTATCTTCGGGTATCGACTATAATACTACTTTTTAAAAAAATCCGTACGTTCGTCTGATTTTGAAAGCTCTCTTTTTCGCCGGTCAATTAAGTAAAGATTGCGTGACTCTCGAAAAGGAGGTAGCCTTCGGGGAGAAAGCCTTGGGGAAGAGTTTACATCTGATTTTATTGCAATCCACAGAGTGACAACTCCGAAAATGACGGTGCAAGGGAAAGTAGTGAAGATAGACAAACGTACGCCGCGTTGACGGAGAGGACAAGGGTCACCGAAACGTATCAAAACCCTGCCTATGAAGAGTCTGGTTACCACAGTCTGGAGAAAATTCACGAGTACGAAAAGTTGGATTCGACCTTCAAGCGAGGACCCAGTGATCCTAAGGAAAAAAAAAAATAGTATAGAGCGTTTTCACATGACGTCACGGCGACCAATTGGTGTCCAAAACAAAGAATATGCAAATACTCTTTTTTGTTCAGTAATCCAATATGGCTGCTGGTCGTTTGAGTGAAAACGCTCCATGGACGTCTTCTTCTGCAGTGGAAGCTCAAACGTTTTTAATCGCTGCACTTATTAAAAGGGAGCCTTCTCTTCTACTGATAGATAAATTTAAACTGGAGTAAATGATGTTTGCAATCAAATGTGGATTAAGTTTGTACAAAAGAAGATTCTGCTACTTTTGTTTTCAAGTTTTCGTTAGCATACATTTTGTATAATATATGGTCATAGGCCAATGCACTCCTCATATATCAGTGTTGGAATGCCATACTTCTAAACTGATGATAAGTAGTTGTTATTATTAATCATTTTTGAAAGAAAATGCCTGAATACCCTCATTCGCAGAGTTTTCCTTGATTTCCCACTCTAGCGAGAAGGAAAGTTCTGTCACGCATCCGCGTCACGACATCGACCACTTAAATGCAAGGTCGTTTCCACCCTTCCGCCATTGGCAAGGTATGGGTTAAGTCTGCTTTCGAGCCAATGGAACATTAGGCCGACGCTTATCTCCGGTTTCTGTAGCACGAAGCGACTAGGAGTATTTCTACTCCCCCCGGATGGGATGCTAGTCCATCGCAGGGTTACCCACAGCATTAAATTCGCCGGTACCCCTTTATACACCTGGGTCCGGTTGTTCCAAAGTCGATTAACTTAGCGTAAACTTTGGTTTCAGTTTTGAAACTTTTTGGTAAAAGTTTTTATGCTTCATGCTCCATACATTCTGACTGATATTGTTGGCAAGGCATTGTTCTGGGCGAGCTCCGTTTGCTGGGACAAAAATAATACCACATTTGTTTGGGATATTTTGGCCAAGCCCTGATGGGCTAGGCCGTTTATTGATAATCAGCATGGTAACCTAGGAAATACCCAAATATAGAAGACATGATCCCAGCAAAGGTGAGGGGACACCCGCCATCCACAAGAAAGTAAAAATAGGGAGGGTGGGGAGGGAAAATTGATTTGACTCTGTTAAATCAGCCTCCGCCTAGCTTGCACAAATTTTGAATGATCTCCAGAAAATCCCGGATGACAGAAATGCCCAAACTGTAACATGGGAAGCATAAATCCATTTATTTCCACTGGGCAATAAATTTCCTCTTTCGCTTAGTTTTGTTTTTCAAGGTTGACTTCTTCTAATGTAAAGTTTTGCCAAATATCAGGGTTGAACAGTAGTTGGGAGTAGAGAAATAAATTCCTTGGTTAATTTTTAATCTGGGATTAGCGTCAATTGGCTTTTGAACAACCGGGCCCTGGGTGGAGAGAGGCACCGTGAGAGTAAAGCGTCTTTCCCAACTGAACACAACACAATGTCCCCGGCCAGGGGCGCCCGTTTCTCGAAAGTCTCGAAAACTTTTCGGGCCCGAAAAGCCATTTTTAAACTGCCAACCGCTTGTTTTGGAAAGCCGATCTTTTAACGTGTTTTCAAGGTAACAAAAAGAAAAATAAGTGTGAAGTTTGACGACTTAAATCCTCTCTATTCTTGAAATACAAAGGGAATTGCGACACCCGAAAAGAGCCCGTAAAGTTTCGGGACTTTCGAGAAACGGGCCCCTGGGGCCCGAACCCGGACCACTCGCTCAGGAGTCGAGCGCACTAACCATGATCCCACCGCGCCTCCCACTCGTCCGCCATTGAGCAGGCGTTAAAATGGTGAAATGGTTGTGCGCATGCGTGATGTGTTGGCCACACCGGGTTGGTGTTATGGTGTGTCACCTTGCTTCTTTTGTTAAAATTCAAACTGGTTAAGAGTTTTCAAAATTATTCGTCCAAATTTCTAGGCGACATCGACGAGATCTTTGCAGAGATTTCCTCTCCTTCTCGTTTATATAAAGGGGAATCAAAGAAGCCTCAGCCATGAAGGATACTCGCTGAAATGCTTAAACAACCATCTTTTGCTTTTTCTTTAGTAGTCGAGATGAAAAACAAAGAAATTCGGCACGCATGAATCGACAGCGATTCACTTTTACGAGCTGTTTGTACTAGAACATTTCTAGAAAACTGTTTAAGCATTAGAGTACTTTTTCCTATCCACAGCTTGCATAATATGATCTAAACGTGAAAGGGGGCTGGGAGAATTCGAAACAGTTCTCGAAAGTTATGTAAACCCGAGACGCAAAACCCTAACCCTAACCTGCAAAAACACGAAAAATTATTCTAATAGTTTAATAAAATAACTTCCTGTGGGAAAATCAGAGAGCGTGACGTGACAGCTATGTTTACCAACTCTCATGCAAGCACGCTTATTAACCAATGAGAACACACGAGGCCACTGAGAAAGAAAGCAACTTCTCAGTACATGGACAACGAAAGGAAAGGAAGAAATAGCTCGTTTTTTATCCATGCATGTTTAGCTAAATATTTTCATTGCCTTTGGGTGTCTTTTGTAGTGACTGTTTTACAGTCAGACAATGGTTGTTTATTGGTCGTAAAAGAACCAATATCTGATAAAGAACACTTTTCCATTGTCTTTTGACCAGTAGCACTTCTGCGGTTGGAAAGATTACTGATTGTGACTGCGCTTGAGTTATCATTGAAGTGAAAACCTGTTTATAACAATAACAAGGTGCAGTAATAGCTAAAACAAGCAAATCAGTAGCTTGTTTGTGAAGTCGCCAAAAGGGTGCTCCTCTTGTTGTGAAGTTTTGAGCCTGACATCCTGCATTTATAAGCTACAGTATCTCTATTTGGCTTTTCACGCAAGTGAAGATTGCGATACACGAAAATAATATTGTGGCCCATCAGATCTTCAATAACAGGAATCATTGCAGTTCTCTGAAAGGTGTGTCCAAGGCTTCTATTTAACTTAGTATGCCCTTCCTAAGTCTCAAACCTGTCTGCTTTATGGTTTTTATGTCAGGAGGATAACTACCAACTTGAAACTATGAAAGTGTATACATTTTGCTTGTCTAGTTGGAAGCGATTTAATGAAATTGACATTGAAAGCGCACAGCAGAAAGTATCGCTCGTTGACATTTGGTGATAAAGTAGTTTCGCTTTCGATGTTTCATAAAGTGGTGCTCTGTATGAAAGAGAGGTATCTCGAGGGCAACGTAGGTATTTAGGAACAGATGCATCGCATTCCTAAGAACTTTCCTTTTGGTTATTTTTTGAGAACTTTCAAAACTTTGTTCGTGCCATGAATCACGACATGTGATTTCCTACACTTATCAATTCGTTTGATAATGCCAAACGTTCGTGTTTCGCCGCACGAAAAATGGAACGAGACATTTTTGGCCGCGCGAAAAATGGGGCGAGACAAAACAATAGTCTCGCCCCATTTTCCACGCTGCCAAAAGTTTGAAAATCATTTATGCCGCTTGCAACGCAGGCTGTGTGTGTTTCACTCTACATCGACGCAAAACCACAGGTTTTTTGGAACTTAAACACTTCATTCGTCTGTATTTAAATTAATCAGTCCGGGCCATAACCATTTCTGGCTACTTGATGACGTCACCAAGTAGGAAACTCATTCATTACTCTAGTTCGCGCCCGAGCGACTTTGTTCCGTACCCTTTCCATTGAAACCTTGCAAAATTGCAGATGACAAACAAATACACACAACAAGCAAAGAATTGATGGCGATCGAGGTGAAGAGACAGAGAAATTCAGATCAAAAGTCGGGTGAAGGTGCTTGTTGCGAAGGTCTCGATTGAGGAATAACCTCTCTTTCGTTGAAGTTTTCAGGTATGTAACATTTGATTCCTAAAAAAATATTTTTCAAAAACAAGAATAAATTTGCTTCCAATTGTCAAAATTCCTGTCGAGTGCACGAGGTTTTTGCTCGAGTGCACGGAAGTTGAAAGTCTGTTAGTGTGCAAACTACCCTTAAAAGGCCGATTCCCTTTCTTCAGATCTATCGGAGTGTCTTGTAAACCGTAGATTTTAAACATACGTTGTGTCCGGGCATTTAAAAGCTAAGGTCCAATTATTTATCGCACCTTTAAGCTTGCATTATGTTGCAGTGAATTTCAGATCAACATGCAGGCCAACAGAATGGCTTACTGCCGCATTACAACAACATGGCCCCCACCAAAAAAACAAAAAAAACAAAACAAGCTTCTTCTTGTTTCCAGTACCCCTCGGCCAAATTTGTTTTGTTTTGGTTTTGATCTCAACCAATCACAAAGCTCGAAACCGATATCCAGAAATGGTTATGGCCCGGACTGTTAATGTAGTCTATTTTACCAGGTGATGATTTTATTTGTTTTAGCGGGAATATAGTATGGTTTGTTATAATTGAAAACACATTAAAAATGAAGTGAACAACACCATAACACGAAACCCGATAAAGTGAGCTAACACCATAACACGAAACCCGATGTGGCCATCATGTCACGCATGCGCACAATCATTTCACCTGGTTCATTGGCAGCCATGGACAGCTGTTTCAGCCAAGTTACAATCTCGTTCCCAGAGCCCACGTGTCTTTTGGTCAGGGCCAAGACAAGGAGCCCTGGAATAATAAATTTCAGGAATTCCAAGATTTTAGGAGTTCCAGATTCACCAAAAAGTGCAACGGGGCGATCATTAGAACTCAATGGTTTGAATAGCAGCGACAAATCTTCGTGTTTACAACTTAAGTTGGAAATGTTTGCGCCATATTCGCAAATTACGAGCTATTTTACACCGGGTAGTTTACGCATGAGCAGTTTGATAAATCAATCAGCCAATCAACACAGTTCTGAAAAATGGATTATTCCAGAGCTCCGTGTCTTGGCGCTGACCAAGAGATACGTGGGCTCTGGGGACGACATTGTCCAAGTTATGCCTAGCTCATCAACTCCGTTCCCACGGTCTCTTGTCGCAACGACAATGGACACCCTGGGAACGAGGTTGCTAGCAATATTGTTGCTAGCTCATCAGCATGGCATAGTCCACGTACCAGGCGGGTGCCAGTGCCGTTTAAGGAGATACCTAAAAACAGCCGCTTGGTAAGTTGGCTATGAGGCCTAACAAGGCCGAAACTGTTGTCCATGGCTGCCAATGAACCAGGTGAAATGGTTGTGCGCATGCGCGACGTGATGGCGACACCGGGTTTGGTGTTACAGTGTTCTCACCTTACTTTCAAGGCTTTTTTGTTATAATTGCATATTTTGGTTCATTATATGCAAGTGCATGACCTTGAATACTCTACATAAGGGAGGACAGGAAGGAAATACTCCGGTATAGCCCAAAATTCCGTGGCGAATGATTTTGTTCAAGTGTGTTTTCTGGAATTTCTCTATTTTCATTACGTCTCCGTGACGTCTCATTACGTCTCCGTGACTCAACAGGGAGACAGATGGGCATCTTAAAACTCGCTGGGCATTTACTATCGTTTAACCTTCATAACTGTTCCTTTTTTTAGATTGTTGGCAACACGAATCTGACCAATATGAGAATCCTAATTGTGATTTATCTACTGTTTCACTTTTTTCTTGGGACGAACGCCTGTACGGAGATCCGAGTGACAGCCGAGGATAAATCGGTAATCATCGGCCGAACACTGGAGTACGGTATCGACACATTTTCGTACCTCATTGTAGAACCCGTGGGATACAATCACGCTGCAGAACTAGCCAAAGGCTGTCCTTCGCATGGAGATCGTTTGTCTTGGTCGAACAAATACACTGTGACATATATAAACGCTTGGAAGATGATTAATTTGGCTGCTGATGGGATGAACTCCGCTGGCCTGTCAGCGGGCGCTTTGATGTTCCCTGGCTTCACGAAATACCAGGTAATGCCGGTAGAAAACACATAGATCGTAAATGCTCTTCTTATTACTTAAAACCGGACGTTCCCGATGCCCCAGCATTCATCTTCAGACGTAATGTATGTAAGGTTTTCGCATTCGTGAGAGAGGCGACGAATGCGTAACTAGAAAATCGATAATTTTAGAACCCCCATTGGAATGAATTGAAGAGCCTCAGTGTCGCGAACGTTTCTGAGAGGCGGGTGGGAAAAGGAGGTTCTAGGAGCATCCCCCTCTGAAAAATTTATATTTCTAAAGGACTCAAGAGGCTTGGAAATGCTATTCACGGAACAAGGGCACCAAACGACCAATTTGTTGTAAAATGTATTATTATACCCCAGTTAATGAAAATAAATGTTATTAAGGCATTTTCAGGTGTTTTTCAGTGTTGCTGGGAAAACAGTATCTGTTCCTTTTTCCCAGCAAGACACACAAGAAATTTCCCAGCCAGCAAGATAAAATTGGTTGGTTTCCCAGCCAGCTGATCAAATTTATTTCCAGGCCAGGAATTCCGCGTGCTTTCAAATCCCTCGATCCGAAACGACCGAACAAAAGCGACAAAACCGGGAAAAAACAGCTTTTTTCCGCAAGCGCAATCACTCTGACCAGCCGTCGTATGTTTGTGACTACTCTCTGGGAGAGGAAAGGGGTTCTTGTTTTTTTTTTTTTTTAGTCGTCCTCAGTCTTCAGAGTTTCTACAGCCAGCTTGGGTTGAAATGTTAGAAAAAGTCAGTAATTCCCAGGCAAAACCTCTATCAATAACAAAATTTCCCAGCCAGCTCATCGAAACACCTGTATTTTTGCCAGCCAGCAAGATTCCTCTGGGGAACAGATAATGTGAGGAACAGATTCGTTGGGTGCCCCTGACGGAAGTGTCTTCTTGTTGCATTTTTTTCAAAAATGAATAGTTTACCGGCGATTTTTTCACATTTATACTACAAAGTTTTTGAGACAAAAACAGTTAATCGTTTTCCTTTCTAATGCGTCTTGACACTACGACATTAAAACGACCAGCTATCTTTTCGCTCTTAGGATCTTAGGATCTTAGGCTCTTACGATTAAGTTAAAAATACGGCTATTGCCTTAGCATACGAAATGTTCATTTCCGGGTTCCGTCCGTAAGCCCCCTCATATTTCTATCATGTTTTATGGCTGCCTTTTGTTCTTCCACGCAGAACTCTTGGATAGTAACAATAACTTAACCGTGATGCGTCAAAGTTATTCAACACATTGGCCAAATTTATACTAGAGACGAATTATCCGTCTAGACGGATAATTCGTTTAAATATAGATCCGAAGAAGAATTTTAACGAGTATTTTTGACGAAACAGTTGCTTTACTGGACGCCATCTTGAAATAGGCATCCCAGGAACCCCTGCGAAAATATAGAAACCAGTCCCTCTCATGTGGATACTTCGTCAAAAAACCGTCTACGTTTCCGTCTAGATATAAATTTAGAGATGGATCATCCGTCTGTTAGCATGTCTTGAAAACGTGCTAACAGACAAATCAGCCTCAGACGAATTTTGCTCCATAATTCGTCTTCGAACCGAATTTATACTTAGACGAATTATACGTCTCAGACGGATAATTCGTCTCTAGTATAAATTCGGCCATTAGGAGCCTTTGAATCGGAGCACGAGGACGACTACGATTACGAATTTTCCGTACTAAGCATGGGCGTAAGGTTTGGAGTCCGACATTTTTCGAAGTGCGCGTGCTCAAAACGGAAAAGTCGTACTCTGATTCGTCCTTGTTCTCCGATGTAAAGGTATTTTCGTATTTCGGATACAAACGCTTTCATTAAAAAGTTTCAAACAAATTTGATCAGAAGCATTTCCTGTGGTTTGAGTTTACAACGTTGACGGCTACGGCATTGGCAACCCCACAAAGCAAGAATATTATTGGTTTAAAAAAAAGGGGAAAAATACTCGTGCTGCACGTGCGGCACGCACTTCAGTTCATGTCTTTGTCCAATCTCGACCTTAAAGCTCTTCTCTTTTGCGCGTGACTGAGGTAGAGGAGAGCTCTAGGGAACCCTGAAACAATCTCGACCCCAGAGCACTTCTCTTGACTGAGGGAGAGAAGAGCTCTGGGGAACCCTGAAACAAAGTGTCTTCTCATTGGTTTTCGTAAAGAACAATCAAAAGCGTCTCTAATTGGTGCATTCATGTTAGCACGAGGAGTGAGCAGGCGCAGTAAGGTTCTAATAGCCCAGCGCCTCGGGTCAGGTCATGCGCAAGCATAAGTTCTGTGGTGACGAGAATGAAACGCCGCTTGCTAAGGCTCCCTATTAATAGTTCGGACATGAAACGGTTGCCTTTTGTTCTACCACAAAGAACAATTGAATAATAACAAGCAGTTCATCGTGACGCATCCCAATTATTCAAGATATTATCGCCCGGGAAACTGAGAATAAGAAATTATTTCTTCATTTCGGATACAAACGCTTTCATAAAAATTTCTAAACAAATTTCATCGCAAACAATATTTCCTGTGGTTCAAAGCTATTAGGGAGTTTAAGAAACCGACACGACAGCTACCCCGACGAAAACTTCACTTCAAATTATAAGTTTGAGCTATTCTTAGTATTTCATGATTATTCCATCTTGATTATATTATACAAAATGGGGGAAGTGTCCATATAACTGGATTGGTACGGACGGATTTGAAGTAAAGACTGAGACTGACAGATTCTGCTGATCACTGTAGTTTGTCCAAGTTGTCGTCAAAATCTTAAATTTTGGTCATTTCACGTAGTATTTTGCATGAGCATATTTTTTTTGTTTTCTCTTGGGACCATTGTAAGTACGAAGAGAAACTGGAAACAATCCTTATGCAAGATTTGGAGGGGGGGAGGGGGGCGGGGGCGAAACAAAGAGTATTATGGTACTTTCTGAAGTGGCCAATTGGCCCTTTGGCCTCGCTTTCAAAAGTGAAATTCAAAAGAATATTTGACCTTGAACGAGGCCAAAAGAGCCAATTAGCAATTACAGAAAAGAAGACTAAAAAAGGCGGCCAAGGTTTAATTTTTCAATGAACCATTCATTTTTACATAAAAAAGGTGAAAAGGTAAAGTCTTTTTATGAGCCAAGTGGCCCAATACGCCTTCACCTATGGCCGGTTTCCATAGCATGAAGCGGACTAAGAGTATTTCTACTCCCCCCGGGATGGGATGCCAGTCCATCCCAGAGTTACCCCCAGCATTAAATTCGCCGGTACGCTTTTATACAATTGGTTGGCAAAAGGCACCGTGAGAGTAAAGCGTCTTGCCCAAGAACACAACACAATGTCCCCGGCCAGGACCAGAACCCGGACCAGTCGATCCGGAGTCGAGCGCACTTAGTCTAACGACTTTGTCGGCGCCTCCCACTTTATTTTTCTGTATTTACTTTAAAAGCTTATAGCGCATTTTTCGCGTAGTAAACGTGTTTGTTTTCTCACGATAGGAAGTTCCTACCAGCAAATGTGGCGACGCGGTATCACAGAAGGAGTTCATCCTCTGGCTCCTGGGAAACTTTGGGTCCGTACAGGAGGTGAGAGATAGCATGTCATCTGGATCATTTCCCCTGGTATTCGGTGGAAGTGTTTTGGGTACCGTTTTTGAGCTGCACTTTTCGGTGATAGACAAAACCGGCGATGCCATTGTCATTGAATACGCCGAAACAGGAAGGCAGGTGTACAATAACACACTGGGTGTGATGACCAACGCCCCTCCTTATGACTTCCATATGCTAAACCTTCGTAACTACGTACAGCTTTCGAAGTACAATAACGGGCCATTGGTGTTGGGTACAGATGAATTCCCACCGACTGGAGAAGGAAGCGGGCTACTTGGAATGCCCGGTGACTTGACCCCTCCTTCAAGGTTTGTCCGTGCAGCAGTGCTGAAGGGATTTGCCAAAACGCCTAAGACGAACACAGCAGCGGTTAACTTGGCTTTTCACGTCCTGAACTCGGTCAACATTCCTCATGGGGTAATAAACAAATCTATACTCCAGATGTTTGGCGATTTCACCGTTTGGTCGGTGGCCAAGGACCTCACGAACAACGCCGTTTATTTCCGTGACTACAACGACTTAACCGTCCGTGTGGTGTATCTTAACAACGTTCGACAAGAAAAAGTGATGGCGATTAAAATGTTCTCAAAGATTGCAGGATTTCAAAATGTTACAAGTGATATGAAACCTTTGGTCGATGCAAGGGAGGATATGACACATGATGAACTGTGAGCTTGGAACTCGCACACTAAGATCACGTTTTCTGGTGTTTAATTGTCTTTCGGTTTTAAAGGAATAAAA
The DNA here is from genome assembly GCF_036669925.1 of Montipora capricornis. Classification (NCBI taxonomy): domain Eukaryota; kingdom Metazoa; phylum Cnidaria; class Anthozoa; order Scleractinia; family Acroporidae; genus Montipora; species Montipora capricornis. The sequence goes on along the minus strand of NC_090895.1, from coordinate 25,122,125 downwards.
CACAATGAAGCACAGCACAGCACAGCACAGCGTGAAAAGAATAGCTTGTGTGCCATAGAAGGACTAGCCTGATTCAAATGAGTGGAGTGTAACTTGGTCTAAAACTATGATACGTGTGATTTCAAAATCGAACGAGCGCGCAGTTACCACTTTATTACATCCAACTAGAAACTCATCCATTTTTTCTAAAAAAGCAAAGTTCTGGGAACAAAAGATACAAAATTTTCCTTCAATTTGATTGGTTATTTCAAACAAGCCTTTAAATCTGATTGGTTGGAATTTGTTTTAGTGTTCCTTTCTCACTGGCTGCGGAAAATGTGCGATTTAGAACAAAAATTAGTGCAATCCGTGAATTAATCGCAATGCTGGGAGCCAATCAGATTGCAAGGATCTCCAACAATTTCTAAATTAATAGATGCATAGAAGGTGGTTGTTGCCCTTGTACATCATTAGCCAGCACAACTTAATTTACTATCTGAATAATGATGCCTAAGCATTTAACACCATCTACTTTGTAAGAAAATTGACAAGCTGAATAAAGATATCAGCGGCGTAAATGTAGTGAGTATTGTGGTCTGCAGAATACTTCCGTTCGTGATAGTTCGTCTTTCCCATACAAATATTCCACATGTTAGTCAAAGCACTTGAGAGTTGCCAAGCTACAACCCGGGTCAAAAGACTTTGGGACACATGTCAAATCTCGGGCGAAAAGTAGAAAATTTACTGTATATGCTTCCATCGTTATATGAGCAACGCGTGTTCTTCTTTCGCTGCCTTTTTCGTGTTGGCCCCAAAACCAACATTTGTCTTGATTTACTTTCATTGTTCATTTCAGTTTACAATTAGCGCTCTAGCGCTAGAACGACTAGACACTTAAATAAAGTTTCTTTCCTTTCCTTTCCCCAGACAATGTTGAAACATGCGAGCGCTCGATGAACGGATCTTGATTTCGGAGACAGTGAAAAATCAACATTGTATGTAATAGAGGGGGGGGGGGGGGGGGAGGGGAGCGGGAACCAGGATTGTAGATTACGGGGATATAGCTACCAATGCAACCACTTTTAATGAAATGCACGGGTTCCCTATTGGTTTCACACATTAGCAGAGAACTTTGGTTTTGTAACAAAAGGGCAATCGTGACACGTCACAATTATTCAAGATGGCGGGAACCACGAAATTTGAAAAACGAAACAACCGATTATGAAATTCATTTCAGCATGATACAAACGAGTTTTTGAAATATTTTTCATGATACAAAATTTTATTCTAAACATTACTTTCCGTGGTTTAAAGTACTGGTAGTACAAATTAAAGAAAAACGGACGGCTTCTATTTTTGCGTTTGTTAGCTGTTTTTAGTGATCTTTACCAAAGAGAACAGGCTTTGACAAGCTGAGAAGCCGGCACGTACAATATTGTCGACAAATAGCTCTCTGCACGAGAATCTGTCCTTTTGCGTGCGCCTGTTCTTGGTCTCCCGGCTAGATTACCATCTTCCGTGTAAGGAGTTTAAGAAACGACGACGTTGACGGCTACGATTGTCACAAAACAAGTATATCATTGGTTTAAAGAGAAAAACTTATCGTGCTGCACATACGGCGCGCATTAAATTTCGCATTTTTGTTGTACCAGCTGCGCAAACAACAAAGTGAAATCTCCAAATTTGACCTGACTTCTTAACGACAACGTCAGCATATATATAGATGCATCCCGCGAACCTTTCATTCTATACTTCTTTACTCTGGGAAACCACGTGCACTGGTATAAATTTAGTTTTTGGATAATTCGCCGACAATGAGGCACTCCTTGGGGTTTTGGGGAACAACGGAACATGGCAAATTTGAATTGGGGAATGGAAAACAAAGTCAAAAAATCTTAAGAGAAAATAGATCACTTTAGGGATCAAAAAGCAGAGAACAAGTTTGGGAGTAATTTCGGGAACAGGAGAACACAAGCAAGTTTTTAAAGGGAACAAGGATTCCCCTGGGGGAGGGGGGGGGGGCACCACATTGTACGACGTACTACACAAGATGGACAAATTGCGAAAGAATTAGGTTTGTGCAAAGAGGTGAAGTTTTGGTCAATGCTGTCGACACTGTCGTAGATCATCTCGAAAAAAACTCCTCGATAAGATCGGCATAATTATAGAGTGAACCAGTTGGTTTTAGTTACATACACATGTAATGAGAGATGAAGTTACATAAGTGGTTTAACGTGACGTCATCACCGCCAAAGCATGAAATGGAAGCAAATGCGAGCAATTCTTTTCAAATGCAAATTAATTTGCCCGCATTAGCCTCCATTTCATGCTAGATCCAGTCCAACCGTGAGAATACGAAACTGGCCTAATGCGCATTGCAGTATTGTTACCTGTGTCTCTAGAGATTGTTTGCAAACCACCTATTAGAGATGTACTTGGACGATGTAAATGGTTTTCAACCAATCTCTTGAGACCGAGATGACAATCAGGGAAACCGAACGATAATCTTCGGTAAAATATGTTTTCGGGAGAGCCAAACTGTTCTAAGAATTTCGGTTTTACGTTGCAAACAGCTATAGATTTCTTTACTAAAACATCACCTAAAAGATTCCACAACCAGGGAAAAGTAGTCCCTTACGTTTTCGGAAGAGATATTTTTGCAATTTTTGGCACTTAAAAAGGTCACCTAGCAGTTTCGGATGAGAAAATTGGTTCCCTGGAAGGTAACGTTCAGCTGGCAATTTCTGAAATGAAGATTTCATTCCCTAACACTTCAATTTTCAGCTAAGGTATCCGAACAGATCAAATTCTTTTAGGTGATAAAACCATTTCTCTGGACAATCTTAATATAGTAGAAGGAGCCTAGAAATGTCTCTTAAAGGCTTTTGGCTTAATTCGCTCGTTGGGTACCCTGTCAGTTATTTTTGGATGAGCTGCTACATCACCCCGGTGACCAGTAGTGTGTCAGCTGATCCAAAGTTTACTCGCCATTGGTTCGCAACCCTTGCAGGAAACAATGATATGTCATTCTTTCTATTGTTTTAGCTATTGTTTGGGGTCAGGGTTGCAAACCAATGGCGAGTTATCTTTGGATCAGCTGCTACATCACCCCGGACAATGGTGTAATATACAAAAGCTGGTAAACAAACTAAAGGAACTAATGAGTTATCTTTTGTTTTCGTACACCAAAATGGCGGCGATGGTCACATGAAACTCACCTACGGTATTCAAGAATGCCGTAGTCTACGGTAGCTCGTTTTGTCAATGACCTGGCCTTGTATAAAATGCGACAAAGATGACGGTTTTTTTTTACCACGTCCGTAAATTATTTTCGTTGCCACTCGTAAAAAGCGATAAAGATTGACGTAAAACTTTTAATTGATGTATCTCGTTTTCACTATCAATCATCCTGCCTTCATACACCTAAAGGTCCGTTTGATATTTTTGAACAGCGATGTAGAAACCGTGCTGAAAGTTGAATGAGTTTAAAAGCGCTTAACTTTGCTTCAACAACCATTCAACATCTGTTTGGTTTTCGCAAATGGAGCCGTCCCTTCTTTCAACATTGTTGGGTATGCGCGTGCGCACTAATCGGTTTCTCAATGACGTACCCATGTCCGTATCCATAGTAACAGCTGCGGCTGCCGCGCGAGACTGAATACCAGGGCTCTGTTGAAGCTTTGTTGAATAAAATGTTAAAATGTGTTAAAACCGTGTGACCACCCGAGCTGTCAACGCCGTTCAACAAAATCGAAAGAATGCTGAAGCAAATGTAGAAGCAATTTGCACGGGCCTTAACACTATCAATGCAACATCAAAACTAGCCAAAACAGGCTCGTAAATTAATTATTTTTTACTCTGAGGTCGACGTTTATTACTCTCGCGGTGAGACGCTTTGAACGTTGATGGAGAAATCACTCAATTACAACAAAATGAATAACAGATTGCGGCCGTGGGGAAACGAACGGTCAATTCGAAACGTTTTAAATACAAAAGCGAGTTTCAAAATATGTATTATTAAAATGTAGACGATTTGTTTCAAACAACGCACAAGAGTTCTCCTTTCATTTCGTTTAAAGTTGTCTACGTGTGGTTGTTATCCTTATTTGGTCAAATCACCTGCTGTGATCAAAAGCTGTTATTGTTTAATAAAGAAAACGTGAGCACTTGTGTTTGTTGCTGTGAAGAAAAATAATTTTTAGATGAATTATGTGGGTTATAGTCTCGGAGATTTCAAGGCTAGGTGGATATTCAGAATTGAAACCGCAAGTAATTTCCATTACAGATCTCCTATTATCTATATTATTTTGTTAAGATCATTTTTTTATACAAAAACTGGGGATCTATTTTCAGCACATATATTATTTTTGTTCGACTACAGCGACAAGTGACTCAGTTGGAGATATGTACTAAAGTACATTTTTTCCCTATGCATTAAACCGTACAGTTGGAGAAAATCGAATATCGCTGAATCATTCTGGATTACATCTGATCAATAAAGGAAAAAACACGCTTAAAAGAGCTGCAAGAATTGGAATTAAACAGCCCTTAGAAGCACCGGAGACATTGTGAAATCGTCGTCGAAAGTTGCTTCGTTAGGAAGAGAAATAACAAGGAAACAACTGGTCTTGATTATAAAAGTGCATAGTAACATCCATCACGAACCAAATCAGAAGTTGTTTTGTTCGCGTGATGTAATTTTCTTTGCGTTTGATTCAAAAGGTGAGTGAATGTTGAATTTAAGGTGAGTAATTTAAAACAAAATGTGATACTCAATGTTGATTCCAAGTAACTTGGATGGGTACTTTACAGACGGAATTACAGTACCTCGACAGTCATCAAGGTTGTGTCCTTCATAAAAATTAAAATTGTAATTGAATCGACCTTTTAAGGAAGCAAGAAAAACATTTTAAAAATAATAAATTTTAATTTTTATCAAGGTGGTTTCAAAATATCGGACGAAATTTAAACGCTATTAACATAATTCATCAAAATATTCTTTCACTATAGGCTAGTCGTGCTTCCTTTGCTGAAAGACGCATCTTGAATTATTAAACTATTGAAAACACAGGTATGAATTTACGAAAAAATCATATACAATTCTGAGATGTTTATGTAATACCTCCTAATGTGGCAAATGATTCAAGAACCGAGACACAGTCATTTTGATGATTACATTTTCATGCCAAAACATCCTATCTCTCCATTATTAAAAATCATTTTAATGATTACATTTTCACGCCAAAACATCCTCTCTCTCCATTATTAAAAATCTATCTGTTTAGTCCTCCCAGGCCCGTTTCAAACATCGAACTTTCCATGTGCCGTATCTAATGCAAATGAGAAGAATCTATTGTTTTCACTCATTGCATTAGATTCCGGCACATGTGAAGTTCGATGTTTGAAACGGGCCTCCGCCGACGAATAAAGTTTAATTAGTGAGCTTCACGCTTTAAATAGAAGGATATTAAAATTTCATCCAAAAGCGAAAGTCCATTTTTTTGCAGAAAAATTCCTAAACAATGAGTTGCTAGTTATTGCGTTCGACGAAGGAGAACGCTTCCTAATTTCGTGGGTCTCCTGTGAACGCTAGAGAAAGCTCTGAGGGTTTTTTGGGCTTTCTATTGGGCGGGCAGTTATGACGTCACATTCTCGTTGCGCAAAGGATTCTGCCTCGTGCGACACAAAATTCTGTCTTCTTCGCGAACATCGGGTGTTGGCGGACGTGTTGTTGAAAAATTTCGTAGCTCCTGCTGTTTTCTCGGTAAGTTATTTTCTCAATGTTGTTGAAGAATTTCGTTGCTACTTTCCTCCTATGTTTTTGTATGATTTTAGCTAAATTCATTGAACTTCGAACGCACTTATTAATCTTTGATTACTCCTAGTAATAATTAGTATTGACTTTATCCAAGTGTCAACTGTATTTAGCTCTGGAGCACTAATTTCGGTACCCTGCGAACAGTTGGTTTCTACTACGCTTCCCGAGAGAGAAACCACAGGCAAGCAACCGTTAGTTTCTTTGAGTGAGCCACCGTCCAGCGCCAACTGACGAATAAGTTAAATTTGAACCGGTAAAACGAGTTAGTAAACTGGTTTTGGCGCTTGCGCGTGCGTTCAGCTACGTAACTGCTGCGTTTGGGCGAGCCTGCTGTGTAGTGATTTCCCGCGAAATAAGACGAAGTGATGTCAAATAAATCACGTGGGGTGTGACGTATTTCGTACATGCTCGACGGATAATTAAACGGTTGCTCGCAGTAGTTTCTCTCTCAGGAAGCGTAGGAGAAACCAACTGCTCGCAGGGCGTAGGGTATAATTCGGACACTGCGCAGAAATCAAAAGGAAAGAGGATTGAAACCGGATAGAGTACACAAAGAAAAACCTCTCGGAGCACAGTGGAGAACAGACAAACTCAAGCCACATCTCACTGACATCTGGGTGTCGAACCCAGGCCACATTAGTGGGAAGTGGGTGATCTCACTTCTGCGCCATCCCTAATCCCTGCAAATTATTGTTTGTTACATTACTGGTATCAGGCCTCAAACAATCCATATTCGATTCCTTTCTTCGCTCAATGCGCAGATTCACAATACGAAGGTCACCAAACTTTTTGATTAAATTTAATTTTTCCTAATACGTATTGCGGACCTAAGAAGAATAAAAGACACCGTCTTTTCCAATATATTAATTAATATTTTTTTCCCTCAAGGTTGTCATGGTGAATGCAACAGCTGCAGCAACGTCGACACAAGCAGGTGACAATAGAGACAATCTTGTCCCCAGAGCCCGCGGGCTCTGGGGACGAGATTGCAATAGAGACTTTCAGAATGAAGTACGAAGTTTTTGGCTCTGAGCATGCGCATTCGCAAAACAGCTTTAAATCTCATGCGCAATCCTCATGAAGGAAAAATTCCTACTCCATTATCCTCACCATGACATCGATTATCACTGAATGTTCTGAGGGTTGAAGTACGGTCATTAGTAAATTTGGGTAAAATCATTTACTGGTTGAAAAACGTGGTAGAGAGAGGTGAACTACACGCTAAGATTTATTTTGACTATTAACAAGAAGCTATTAAACATTCTCGTCACCAGGGCCTCGGATTGACCCAATGCTCTGGGAGACTCTATGTAGGAAAACATGGATCGTAGGGTTCTTGTATAGCCAACAATTGGCTATTTGAACCTTACGTGTCTGGTCACTCCTCGTGCTAACATGAATGCACCAATTAGCGACACTTGACTATTCTTCACGAAAACCAATGAAAAGACACTTCGTTTTAGGGTTCCCTAGAGCTCCTCTCTCCCTCAGTCAAGAGAAGAGCTCTGGGGTCGAGACTGGCTATTAAATAAGTTTATCCGATCGAGATTGATGTCATAATGTTGTAAGCTGAAATGCATTTCAATTCAAGTCAAGTGAGTTCATATTTAGGAGTCTTTCATATTTCAGAGGCTTACAGAATGCATATCCACAGTTACGCGGGCAAATACTGAAATCTTTGCAGAGATTGAAACTGACTGATAGTGAATTATCTACCGGATAAAGTTATCCGCGTTATTCGAATCATTTCACGATTATTCTAACACATCCGGCTTGGATAATGTCTTCCGAAATTAGTCTGAATACTGTGGATGTTTGGAGACAAACACATTTACATTTATAAGCCTTTACATAAGTACATTAAGTTCTAACAAAAACCGCGGTTTACAAGAATTAATTTACCTGCAGAACGTCAGAGTTTCTTCTCTTTCCTTTTCTTCTCAATATGTTCTTCGACCACAAACAACTTTTGGGCATTTAGAATATTACTTGGAACACAGCTTTACCAAGCACCGGTAAAACTCTTCTAAATATTAATAACCGACCCTGAAAAGTTTCAGGCTCGAGTGTTCACCTCAAATTTGGTCATTTGACGTCGTTGTCATGACGACAATGGCAAAGAAATGTACCAAAATGTAAACGAGCGTGCAGGGCGTGCGGAACCGTTCGTTGTCTTTGCTCATTAAATATGCAAATGTTCGGCGTTCTCGCTTTCGTCGACGTCATTGTTGCGTGAGCATTTGTTACGGCCGATTTACATGGTACGATTTTTGTCGCACGCGACAAGCCTATGACAGGCCTACGACATGATTTACGATTGACGTGTACGTCAGAAAAATGTCTTAGCATTTTAAAAAATGTTTTAAAACGCTGCGACAATCGTAAGTCATGTCGAAGGCCTGTCGTGAGCTTGCCGCATGCGACAAAAATCGTACCATGTAAATCGGCCCTTAATGTTTTCACGTGAAGTCACGGCGGACGTGTTAGGGCCGATTTACACGGTACGATTTTTGTCGCATGCGAGAAGCTCGCGACAGGCCTATGACATGATTTACGATTGTCGCAGCGTTTTAAAACATGTTTTAAAATGCTACGACATTTTTTCTGACGTAAACAACAATCGTAAATCATGTCGTAGGCCTGTCGTAAGCCGTTGTCGCATGCGACAAAAATCGTACCGTGTAAATCGGCCCTTAGTGTTCCTAAACAATCGAACAGCGGCCGTGTTGTTGTCCACAACTAATCCTCCGGGGATTGAGCTCCATTATCATGCAAACGTGGGAAGGGATCGATCAGATTGCACGATTGATAATAGTCAACTGCTGGATTTCTGTGGCTCGTTGTTTCCTAGATTCTCCGCTGCTCTTCGCTTTAAAATCCCACTAATTCATTTTTTTACTTCTAGTCATTATTCCCTATTGGATGCTCGTCGTTTGGTGCATCGTTGGTTTTTTAGTAGCAATCCTGATCGTAGTCGCAATGTACTACTGTTATGTCGTATGCTGTCATAAGAAAAAACAGCCACAAAAAAGGTAAATGATCCAATTTTTTCATGTTTAATAATTTACGTGGAAAAACTTCTCCATTCTCGTTGACGAAGAGAAATGCAGTTTTCGGGTCACCGAGAGTGAATTAGGTGAGAATGTTTCTCTATCAATTCGCGGCATAGTCCCTGAAAAACATTGCAGAAGCGTGACATGGCTTTTCCTGATTGGTTAAAGTGACGGTTCTTTGTTTGCTTTCGCGCGTTAAGGACGGTGCTTACTAATTCAATGGTATTTTTGCCCCGATTTATGATTATGCAGGAAAGGTAGATCTTCCCAAGTGTTAATGAAATCCGAAAAGAAAATTGGGGGTAACCACGCATTTTTCAAAGATAATTCACGAAGAATATTTGTATAAAGCTCTAAAATACAAAGCAATGGCGTTCTTTCTCAAATTGAAGCTCAATTATCTCTAAAGAATACATGGTTACCCCCAATTTTCTTTTTGGATACCAAGAGTACTAACTAAGATCTACTTTCTCTGCACAGTTTTAAGCCGCGCAAAAATATCCCTGCATTAGTAAGCTTCACCGATAGGAAATCCGAGTATCTAGAGATGCGCAGAACGTATGCGCAATAACAATAGTAGGCACCGTCCCTAAGTGTATCTAAAACGAAGTCCATTTGTTACTGTGCTGGGTCAAGACCCTAAATTGATAGAGGAACACTCTTACCCAATCACGATTGATATAATTCCTTTTTCAGAAGTTATTCCCAATACTACGATCCAAGAAACCTGATGGGTAGCTACCCACAAGCATTTATTGAACATTTTTACAAAGGTGGTCTGTACTCTAGGACAATGTTTTCTCCATCGTTCGTCGACCACATGAGAATTCCAAGAGCAATGGAAGTGAAGATAGTGGAATCAGTCAACAGTTTGAGCAAATCATATCCTCTTCCTGCATACAACACCACTATTGACTCTCCTGTTCACGACAGGGACTCATTAGATGCAGATATATTTAGCTATGCTGCTGAACGAAAACCACCCTCAAGGGAACAATCGTTTAGATATCAGGACATGAGCAGCGAAGAATCCAAGGAGAGAATTTATAGGGAGAAGCTGTTGGTTTCTGAACTCAGAGAGAAACTTCGAAGTCAAATGACAATAATCAACGAATAAAAGACCTAAGGAAACTAAATGTATCCATGGGAAGTAGGCCTGTGCTGAAGGATTTACAGACATCGCAAAACTGAAGGAAAGACAAGAGAGAAGAAGCAATAACAGACATCCTCAGTGAATATAGGTTTTTTGAAATCGAAAAAGCTAATAATGCATGCTAGGTCACGTGGACAAAGTAAAATAATTGCAGAGTTCGTTGGACAATTTTCCTTTTAATTTGGATGAAAGTCGAGATTGCCGTGCTTAAACCCACCTGTTGATCGAACGGTTTGACAAAGCTAGTGTGATTGACAGTGGATCGTATAAGTACTCTAAAGTATTCGTTGCGATTGGTCTGTGGGGGCATCATCTGACTGGTTATCTGCCAGACAGGTCGACTGTGGAAAGTGAATTGTATCAACGGTTTATCACCCAAGAATAAGATGAAGGTAAAGTCTCTGTTACGAGCCCAGAGGGGCCCATCAGGTCAGCGTTTATTTTCGATTTCGGTAGCATGAAGCGACTAGGAGTATTTCTCCTCCCCCCTGGATGGGATGCTACTCCATCGCAGGGTTACCCCCAAGAGTAAGATTTACCTAAATTGGGCTAGTTCCTATCAGCCAACCTCGTTCCCGGGCCCCAGGGCTTTTCACCGCCGGTGAAAAGGGAACGAGATTGCCTATCAGCGTCAGAAAGGTGTCTATTTTTCAACCAACGATCTTGCGAGAAAATAACCAATAGATCAAATTGGCTAAATCAATTTTGTATCCAATTCAAACCCTTTGCGAGCAAAACGTTTTGTTCCAGGTATTTCCATATCATTTAAATGTGAATGCTACATTATCATGCAAATACAAGTCACAACGAATCTTAACCCCTGGAGATTTGAATTGGGTACAACACTGAATTAGCCGATTTAATCTATTGTTTATCTTCACGGAAAACGTGGTTTAACAATAGACACTTCTCTGACGCTCATGGAGACAAGTATGATACCAGATTCTCGGACTCTTGGGTAATGAACTCTTGATTGTATTGTGATCCTGTGGGCGCATTTCGATACCCCTGTCGGTGGGGAGATGTATCCAGCTCGTCATGTCAGTAAAATCTTTCGGTTTTATCGATTCTGCCTGTCCTGTCGATATATACACCTTATTCCAAAATGGCCGCCATTTAGATATTCTTTTGTTTTTATTCAAATTAGACCTTGATGCCTCGTTCAAGGCAAAATATTCTTTTGAATTTTCAGCTCAAGAACGAGGCATCAAGGGCTAATTTGAATAAAAACAAAAGAATATTTAGATGACGGCCATTTTGAAATAAGGTCTGTAAAATACAGGTAACGAGATGTTCGTTCTGTACGATGGCATGAAGTGTCCCCCTCAATTCAACATTGCTAGAAGCCCATCAGTAGAAGCATTCCTCCGAATTGACTTCTTGATCGGGCGTTTTGATATACCAAGTTATTTTTAGAAACGTCTTTCCCGCGAATGAGAGTCCCGCGGGAACCCGATGACCAATCATAAGAAACTAGCTTGACGTCATAGCGTCACCGAACCAGAACGACTTTCGTTTTTTGCTGGGGAAACTTTAGTCTTAAAGTAGATGGGTCTATAAAAATGCCGTGACATAGGCTTAGTTAAGGAGTTTTTCGCTCCGAAAATAATCATGGGCTCGTGAATTGCATAAATCCAGAAAAGGAGCTGCAAATAAATGTCATCTCGGATTATCTCCATAACGTTACCACTCAAATAAGAACAGTTGAGATGGCCCAAACCTAAAAACAACTCGTTAACATTAGCGCGAGTCAGTCGTTAGCGATCCGAGTTAAAGCCACAGTTCAGTTCGTGACACTAACAAAAAAGTAAATGTTTAACCATGTATCTCATTACTTTGAGTTCGTTTCTGGACACAAGTTGTTGGTAGCCATGCGTGTAATTTTTGGCAATGTTTTGGGTGCTTTGGTTAATATTTGGAACATTTTTGCGAAAAGACTGTGAGAACGCGCGGTCGAGCGGAGACTGGGGTAGATTTCAATATGACTTTAATTTCGCTGACTGATATCTTTATTCAGCTTGTCAATTTTTACACAAGAAAGATGGGATGAATGCCTAGTTCATCATTATTCAGATAGTAAATTAGGTTGTAATAACTTTACTAATGCAGCTCAATTAGGTTGTTCTGTGATGTACAAGGAAAATAATCACCTACTGACAATACATTACTTAAAATCACTGATAGGCTAGTCTTTCTATGACACACAAACTATTCTTGTCATGCTGTATTTCGTTATTTCATTCCTTTAGAAACTGAACGACAATTAAACACCATAAAAAGTGATCTTGGTGTGCGAGTTCCAAGTTTACAGTTCGTTACCATGTTTCAGACCCTCCGTTGCATCGCCCAAAGGTTTCATGTCAGCTGTGACGTCTTTAAATCCTCCAATCTTTGAGAACATTTTAATCTTCATCACTTTTTCTTGTTGAACGTTGTTAAGATACACCACACGGACGGTTAAGTCGTTGTAGTCACGGAAATAAACGGCGTTGTTCGTGAGGTCCTTGGCCACCAACCAAACGGTGAAATCGCCAAACATCTGGAGTATAGGTTTGGTTATTACCCCATGAGGAATGTCGACCGAGTTCAGGACGTGAAAAGCCAAGTTAACCGCTGCTGTGTTCGTCTTAGGCGTTTTGGCAAATCCCTTCAGCACTGCTGCACGGACAAACCTTGAGGGAGGGGTCAAGTCACCGGGCATTCCAAGGAGCCCGCTTCCTTCTCCAGTCGGTGGGAATTCATCTCGACCCAACACCAATGGCTCGTTATTGAACTTCGAAAGCTGTACGTAGTTACGAAGGTTTAGCATATGGAAGTCATAAGGAGGGGCGTTGGTCATCACACCCAGTGTGTTATTGTACACCTGCCTTCCTGTTTCGGCGTATTCAATGACAATGGCATCGCCGGTTTTGTCTATCACCGAAAAGTGCAGTTCCAAAACCAGCCCCGAAACACGTCCAGCGAATACCAGGGGAAATGATCCAGATGACATGCTATCTCTCACCTCCTGTACGGACCCAAAGTTTCCCAGGAGCCAGAGGGTGAACTGATACTGCGACACCGCTTGTCCACATTTGCTGGAAGGAACGTCCTATCGAGGGAAAACAAACATGTTCACTATGCATTAATAATTCATGAGGTTAACGACCTATCAAAACATCTATACAACGTCACGTTGCTGATAAAACATTCCTCATTAGAATTCTTTACATAAAGAATAGTAATTTTCTTGTATGCTAATATATTCCCTCATATTTTGAACCGTTGTTCGGTCTTCTGAGAGAACACGCTTTTCGTGAAATGTTTTTGTCAAGCCGTTCAAAAAAACTCGCTGCACCTGACCGATTATAAACACACGAGACGTAACCGAGTGTTTTTAAAGCCGATAAAACACTGCTGCTCGTTTTTCAAACAGTACGTATTGAGAGATTGAAAACAAAGTTTCCGATGAGTCAATGGGGATTTCACAAAATTTACGACGCGGATATCGACGGAAAGGTGACCTGAAAATATAACTTTGCCTACCGTTATTCTTTCGCGATTATTCCTATCTCGTTTACGTCGTACAATGTGGGCAAAGTATCCCAAAAGTAATTTGGCATGAGCGGGCTTAGAGTAAAAATGTAGGATGAAACGTTTACATTTGTTTGCTCACGCTATCATCAAAAGCTCGAATTTGGTGATTTCACGTCGTTGTTATGGAGACTTCAGGAAAAATATGCTGTACTTACGCGTGCCGCACGCGCAGCACGATTATTTTTCCTCTTTTAACCAATGATATTCTTGTTTTGTAGCGTTTTCGTCGCCGTAGCTGTCCTCGCCACTTGAAGGCCTATGTTCACCCAAAAGACATTGCGCGCTTCTGCTGTTGTTTTGAAATAGTTCCAGCGTCTTGATTGGGTGATTTTCAGATTTTCCGTCTGTGCAAAATAGCCCTTTTCACGGTTAGTTTTTCTCATTTGCATCGCAATGTAATCTTACGTGGATGCGGGGCAATTTCGGATTAAAGCTACAAAATATCCCGAAATTGCCTCGCATACATGCTAGATTATATTATAATGCACATGAGAAAACTAACCGTGAAAAGGGCAATGTCTTTTGGGTGAACATGGGCTGCTTCATAAAGTCAGAGTTTTTCACTGCCAGTGTTCTCGTTAAACTTGGTTTCAACTCGCTCATATCAATAGACCGAATTCAAATATAAATTACGGTTACAAATTACAAATTAAAAACTTTAGATTACGTTTGAAGATGTATCATTGCGCCATCGGGAACGTCACGTTTTAAGTAAAAATAAGACCATTTATCATCTACCGGCAGTACCTGGTATTTTGTGAACTGAGGGAACATAAGAGCGCCCACTGACAGGCCAGCGGAGTTCATCCCACCAAGAGCCTGATTAATTTGCTCCCAACCGTTTATATATGCCACAGTGTATTTGTTCGACCAAGACAAACGATTTCCATCCGAAGGACAACCTTCGGCTAGGTCTGCAGTGTGATCGTATTCCACGGGTTCTACGATGAGGTACGAAAGTGTCTCGACGCTGTACTCCATTGTTCGGCCGACGATTACCGATTTATCATCGGCTGTCACTCGAATCTCGGTACAAGCGTTCGCTCCGAGAAATAAAAGAAACAGCAGATGAATCACACATAGGATTCTCATATTTGTCAGATTCATGTTGCCAACAATCTAAAAAAAAAGAAATACCTGTGTTAAACGACATAAAGTTATTTAAGCACACAAGTTTGCCTAACGAACATTGAGATGTTCATTTGTCACCCTGTGGAGTCACCGAAACTACTCTCTCCAGGTAGGAAAATTCCAGACAAGACGATTAAACAACGGGGGCACCCAACGAGAAAATAGTTCAAAACCACTAAACATAGCATCATTAAACATATTTTAGTATTTTAACGGTAGATATAGGCATATTTTTATCCCCTAAAAATTTTTCATCTGTTCGGATTTCCTAGCTGAAAGTCTAGTGATCCGAAAACTGTAGGGATCAAAACTTACCTTTTTCGAAAATTTTAGCCGGAAAAAAGGCTCCCGAAAATTCTGGGCGACCTTTTTAGGGTAAAAATCCGTTAAAAATGGACGATTATACCTTTTTTCAGATGTTTGAAAATCCTAGGAGAGGCAGGCAAGCAGAAAATTTTACAACAAATGTTCCGAAAATTCTAGATCTCAGATATTTTTCGAAAATTGACGTTGGGTGCCCCTGAAACAATTGAGAGGCAGACGTCCTGTTTTCAAACAAGGCGAGGATATCATCAACATATCTAAAGCAAATTGAAGGGCAAGTCGTGTTGGTCATGACCCGCTTAACTTCAATATGTTGATGATACTCTCGCCTCATTTGAAAACAGGAAGTTTTTAGAATATTACAACAGTCGCCACAACAACATAAAATTTACAATTAAACAAATCATCAGCCGCGTAATCATGCGTTATGCCAGTATATTCCCTACTTGCACAGAGTTTTTTTGTGTCCAAGGTTACACATAAAAGCATACAGAAAAATTCAGTTTTTGTTAACGATTTGATTTTCCCGTTAAGACAACTAAATGGGCAACCCCCCATAACAAAACAAAACAGAGACGAATAAAGGATTTAGTTTCTAAAAAAATTGTGGGATTGAAACACGAAAATTTGGTCAAACTAATTGATGAACCATATTATTTCTTTTTTCGAACAAAGTACAAGATTCGACTCCGTTTTGGACTTTAGACTTTTTTTTGGCGGGGGCGGGGGGGGGGGGGGGAAAGGGGGTTGGCGATTTGGCTGCGCATGCGTAAGATTTCATTGTCTCGTTGACGGCAGTCCAAAGTGGGATTCCCCATTCAGAGGCAATCGCGATAACCACTAAACCACGAATGACTAGCTGCGCGACAGAGTAACGGGAAATATGTTTTAGGGAATTGTGTGCGAGACCTGAAACGAGTTTTTCGTTGTACGCAATGCAAATCCGGTCTTCGTATTATTCGGGCTAATTACATGATTTTTATGATTCTCCCGGTATTGTTAAGAAAAAAATATTAAATATTTTCAAATACCATCGTAGAAACTTGTAAAGCATCTGTTTACTGGTTTTGATTGGAGTGAACGCTTTTAAAAACAGTTTTAAATGTGAACGACTATTCTACGACATGGTTGGGTCACGGAATGTGGACTTTAGACTTCGGACTACGAAATTGATCTGGATAACAAGATATTACAACAAAATTCACTGAAATGCTTTGACTTTTAAAGAACATCGGCTAAAATTCCTTCGAACAAAGTGTAGGCTACCGGTAGCCTCTTGTTATATAAGTATGGAGATTTACGTACATTTCCGTGATGACAGAAAAATCGTTTGGTCACGGCTTTACCGAATCCGGAAACCATTGTACAGGAATCCAGGATCCATTTCGGTGGAACCAGTGAGTTCAGAATCATGAATCCACGACTCATGAGGCGGGATCCAGTATTCGGGATCCGAAATTCACATTATAGGATCTGGAATCTGATGGCCACCTGGCTTCCTTTACATAGGGCGAAACTTACTCGTTCGCTTCGCTCACTCGTTCGTTTCATTGGAGGCAGTGTGGTCCAGTGGTTTAGGACGCTTGTCTTGAGATCTGGAGATCCCAGATTCAAGAATCGTTCTGACCACTCGTTGAATTTGTTCCTGGTTCAACGTCTCCGCTTATCTCGTACCCAGATCTCCCAAGGTCATACGGAACAGTGGGAGAGCGAGATCTGGGTACGAGATTACGTCTTCGCTGCAACTGGTTGGCCTCTGGCTAGTTAGGATTCTTCTTAACAGTTGTTGTTGAATGTTCTGTTGTGTCGTGATTGTGTTCATTGGCCCTGAAAAGCCCCTATGGGGAGTGGTCAATTAAGCATGTTATGTATGTTTAATGTGCCCCTGAGATAAAAGTGTGCTTTCTTTACACCTGACTGGCAAAAATTTGAGCTTTGATTTTTATCCAAAGGCCGTTTACTTTGAGTAAAAGTTTTGGATTTCACGGTCTGCAATTACTCACGTTCTTAACTGACGGATTGGACCTCAGAGTGTTGGATCCAGGGAAAAGTGACGTCAAAGGCTCACTAGCTTAAAATTTCAGCGTGCGAATGCATCTTATTATATATCAAAACGCGAATTTAAAAGTCTGAAGCCCAAAACTCCTATGCTGCATATTAATTCTGTGGCGTACACACGCATTGCATTCTTAAACTAGTGAACCTTTGACGTCATTTTCTCCTCGATCGAGCTCTCTCAAGATCTTAAAGTTAGTAATGGCGGACCATTGAATTGAAAAATTCCAGTTAAAGTAAACAGATATCTTTTTTGAATCAATGCTCAGAACATTGATTGCTTAGTTTAGTTCTGAACATAGTTTTGAAATTCAAAGAAAAATAAGAACTGATTTTTTGGTTACAAGGGCACTTTAAGCGATCCTTCACAACTCTTGAACAAACTCACCAACCATGAAGCAATCTATTTAAAAGCTACCGTAAGAAAGTTTTTTTTTGAGTGGACGTTTCCAGCATGAACACATTGGCCGTTTTTATACTAGAGACGCATAATTCGTCTGAGACGAACTTGGGCAAACATTTTTTCTGCGTCTGTTAAATACGTCCAGTATAAAGACGGCCACAAGACGCATTATGCGTCTGGACGAAGAATCTATTTTAGTGCGTCTTGGAAGACGCATTAAACTGGAAAGTTCGTCCAGACGCATTATGCGTCTAGTGCCCGTCTTTATACTAGACGAAATTAACAGACGCAGAAAAAATGTTTGCCCACGTTCGTCCAAGACGAATTATGTGTCTCATATAGTTTTCCCGTCTTTACACTAGACGGATAACATGAGAGACGCATAATTCGTCTGGACGGATTATGCGTCTCTAGTATAAAAACGGCCAAAATTCGCTTTGACAAAGGGTTAACGCTCGAAACATCAGCTCGTAAACTGAATCTCTCACAAGGTGCTCAATTTACCTTCACTAAATCGGTTTGACAAAACCAAATTTGGAAATACAGACAGCAATAACAGCATGCAAAGTTCTACGGAGAACGATGAATCTGATGATAAATATCTCAGTATCTTCACCCTTTCGACGATTAGGCGACTCTTCACTCATATATCCAACTGATTAGGGGCCAAGAAAGGCTGCTTTGTTCGCCTCCTTTGTCACCACCTCGGAGAAAGTAGTCAATCCGTTTACCACCAAATCCTCGAAAAGATTGGGGAAACGTTTAAAGGATCACTTTGAACTTCCACGAGAAGAATTGAACAAGTGAAAGAACAGAATTACTAAGCACTATTTTATGAAACATTGAATGCGAATCTACTTTAAATTTATCACCAAAACATTACAAAGCGCTGGATTCAACGATCGTTAGATCTTCCTGCCGTGCGCTTTCCACCTAAATTTCAATAAATCGTTTCCAACTTAATTAAATTAAATGTACGGCTTAGACATGCAAGCAAAATAAATAAATAAATACACTTTCGTAGTTAGGTAGTTCTCCTCCTAGCCCATAAACCAGATAATTTTACGACTTGAGAAGGACTTACCACGTAAGAAGCCTTGAACGTCCCTTTCCAGAAACTGCACTGATTTTTGCTCTTGTCGAAATGGTGGGCCACGGTAAACCAAATCGTGCACTGGCTTTTAAATGCAGGACCACGTGCCAAAACTTCACAACAATGTAGAAACCAAATGGGGCCCGCTATTTTGGCACCTTCGTGACCAAACTGCCATTTGTTTTAGCCATTACTGTCCCTTTCCATTGTTATAAACAGGTTTTTCAGGTCAACAATTACTTGTTTTCACAATCAATAATATCATAATATTTCGAAATATTAATAGTAACCTCCCTTTCCAATAGAAGAAGTAGCTGTTGGTGATCAGACAATGGAAAACTGTTCTTCTTCAGATATTGGTTCCTTCACAGTGAGTTCACAACAACAACAAGTGTTTAACATTTTGAAAAAAATACAGAAGGCATTCAAAGAAAAGGAACCTATTTACCTAACAGTGGAAAAGGATAACGAGCTATTGTTTAATTTCTTCAGTCTAATTTTCAATGTATTGAGAATTTGCTTGCTTCTTGGCCTTACAATATTTCCTCAGATCACACTTTAGGCCATGATTTTTAAGGAGTATAACCGTGAGCTGTTTTAGCAGCGGGCCCGGGTTTTCATGAATAGACCAATGTTGCACCCAATTCAAACCCTTTGGGAATGAAACATTTGTTCCAGCAGGTATTTCCACGTCATTTAAATACGAATGCTACATTATTATGCACAATGCAATACATAGAATCTTAACCCCAGGAGGTTGGAATTGTACAATACCCCATTTGCCTTTGCCGAAAATAGCTTTAATTGCGCTCTCAGGCATTTGTAGCTATTGTCTTCTTGCCCTGTGACAGATTCCTATGAGGTCTAGAGATTTTAATTACGACCTAATTACATGGCATGAGCCTTGGGTTTTTTAAATATATGTCTAGCATATGCCTGAAAGTCCTTTTCAAAGAGTAACAAAAATCTCTGGAGAGTAGAAAGATGTATCCTTGCTTCACTCTGTAAATCAGGACTGATCATGTCTAAAATCTGTGACATGTCCAAATTTTTGTGGTTTTCTAGAAATTTCCTTGTTGGAAGAGCTCGCTGAATTGAATCGCTGTCGACTCATGTCTGCTTCATGAGTTTCTTTGCATTTCGCCTTAATAGCTAACTTCTTCAAGAACTCCGAATCCATTATTTTTTGTAAATCTTAGAAACGTTTTTTGGAAAAGATGTATCATTGCGATTCGACCTTCGTTAGAGACCCCTGTTAGCTTCTCTTTTATGGCTGTGCCGACCCTTTGAAATATATTATTTTTCTTCAAAAACAGCCAAAAAGTTTTACGTACCCCCGGCATTGAAAAGCGAAAGATGATTGGTACATGATCTTTGAACCTGTGATGTTTAATCAGTTCTGTCTGAGAGAG
This sequence comes from Montipora capricornis, assembly GCF_036669925.1. Taxonomy (NCBI): domain Eukaryota; kingdom Metazoa; phylum Cnidaria; class Anthozoa; order Scleractinia; family Acroporidae; genus Montipora; species Montipora capricornis. The sequence continues at coordinate 25,102,128 of NC_090895.1, read as the reverse complement.
GCGTTTCACAGCTCGGAGTCAGGCGTTTAAAGGATACGCCCTGTGAACATCAACGGCACTGACACAATTTCGACATTGAGAAAAGTAAAATTGATTTTACTGCTTTATTTTTCTAATCTATAACCTTTGATGGAGCATCTGACACATACCGATTGCACAGCGTTAAATTTGTAAGGAGGGGGTTTCTTAACCCCAGTGTAAACCGGCGGACGAAACAAAAAACTCGGACGCGACAGCTCGCTACATTGTTGAGGTTTGTTGGTTCTGCAGATCGATGTTGGATGGTGTTGGCAGTTGTGTGTAAACGAAAGCAACAACTCCCATCTATGTAAGGACACGCAGTGTATTGTCGGAAGGATACGATCCATATAAGATAAACTTCATCTGCCATCTTGTTTTCAAAAATTTGATGCGTTTCTATCTCCATGGAGACCATATGTAACGCGCGTGCGTGTTGAAAGAGCTGTGCAAAAGGGTTCAACATTGTTGTGCTACGCTTCGCTGATCACGGAACAAAAGAAATGTTGGGAGTTGTTGGGTGCTTTCCATTAAGCCAAAATTTCGGGCTGAAGTCAAATGGAAAGGTCCGTTTCGGTTCGGTCCGCCCGAAATATTGGGATCACCTCTGGAGGTGGTCCTCTTTGACCGCTCGGTCCGGTCCAACCGAAACGTGCCGTTCCATTTACAAATATTCTCGCTTGCAGTCCCATTTCACTGTGATGTAACCGAAATTTCGGTCGAAACGTAAATGGAACGCTTCGGTCCGGTTGGAAATTGACTTTTGATGAAAAATGTCGCTCCATTTTTCCTTGGTTAGTTCCACTGGTCTCAGACCTGATGGTCCTGCATAATGGAAAGCACCCGTTGTCTCAAGACTTTGAGCAACAGCTCTCAACAACACGAAACAACATGCGAAGAGGGCGTGCAGACCGACGCAACGTGTAACACCCAACAATGTTGCGTCCGTCTGCACGGTTCTTTCGGGTTTTCAATCAAATTCTCGACGAGTAACAAAACAAGAAACTTGAACCTTGTCCTTTTGCCCCCACCCTTCCCTTGTCATCTACAAACCCCAAGACAAGAGCATATGATTTGGCTAAATTTCGTGACAAAGCTCCTTTAACGCGCTGTTACCATGTGCAATTTTTCGTGCAACTTGTCTCGCAACGCCATGGCGAGACAAGGTGCACGAGTCATTGCCCAATGTAACATACCTTGCAACGGCCAAAAACGTTGTTGCAAGACCAGTTACAGAAATCGTTGCGGAAAGTAGAATTAAGTTCTTCTTTCCGCAACAGTTTCAACGAATTTTTGAGGCTTTGCTCAGTGTAACATCTGTCCTGCAAATTGCGTCGCAACGGTTTGCGGCAAAAGCCAATGAAAATATTCCTTTAACCTCATGTGATCATCGAAACGAGACAAGTTGCATGAAATGTTGCTCAGTGTAACACCCGTAAAACAGGGAGCTGGGACGGCGCAGTGGTGAGAGCACTTGTCTACCATCAATGTGGCCGAGGTTCGATTCTCGAACCAGACCCCATAAGTGAGTTGAGTTTGTGTTGGTTCTCTTCTCTGCCTCGAGGGTTTTTCTCCGGGTCCTCCGGTTTTCCCCCCTCGGCAAAAACCAGCATACAGCCGATTCCAGCCGGCTGTAAGCTGTGCTCCAAGGTCACACACAGGTATTGGTTTCGGTTCGACCTTGTTGAGCTGTGTCGTTGCTGTACTTTGCGACGGCGATTAGCAGCGAAAATTATTATTATTATTATTATTATTATTATTATTATTATTATTATTATTATTATTAAACAGCATGTTTTGTAATGTGAGAATGTCTGCAGAAATGGCGTTGCGGGACAAGTTGCACGAAAAAATTGCACAGTGTAACAGCGCCTTTAAGCTTAATTGTTGGGCAAGAGTTTATTGCTTTCGAGTTGACCTTTTTTTTTATTTAAAAATATTTCTCTTTGTTTACCCATAAAGCACCTAGGCTTAACTAGGGGGAATACAGAACCAATTGGCCAATTTAGTCGTATATCGAGAATTATAAAATTTGAGCCTGGGAGTATCTAGTATTCTGATTAGTTCAATAATTCTTGGTTAGAAGCGTGTACTTTTACAACTGATTCCAAAATGGCCGCCAGTTTAGAATTCTTTTGTTTCCATGCAAATTGACCCTTATGGCCTCGTTCAAGGTTAAATATTCTTTTGAATTTTACGTTTGAAAGCGAGGCCATAAGGGCCAATTTGCGAAAAACCTTAAATAACAATGACCACAACCAAGTTTTCTGAACCCGCGAGACTGAGCACCCCAGCAAACCATTGTTTTAATGAAAACCCGCTGGTCAGCAACCTGTCTAAGGTCGTCCTCGCTTTGCATGGAAACAAAAGAATACTAAAATGGCGGCCATTTTGGAATAAGGTATATACAACATTTTTTCGCGCCTTATACTCTGGAGAGAAGCGAAATTTTCAAAACCCAAACGTTGAAAATTTGTATAAAATTTAATAAAACAATTATTTCATTCACGCTTGTTGGACATGAGAGTGGTAAAAACCAATATGGCGGATTCTTGCCTGGTTTGGCTATGGAGAGTTTTCAGTCACGTGACCAGCAGCCATATTGGATTATTGAAACAAAGAAAGTATTTGCATACAAATAGAGTTCAACTCTAAGTTGGTACACCATCATGGCCGCCATTTCTTTGCTTTCGAACATCAACAAGGCCGGCGTGACGTCATAGGAAGACGCTATGTTGACCGGCTCATATCAGACGTGCGCTAAGGGAATAATTGATAATTACCCAATATTTGATCAAGTTCTTATTTATTGATGAGTAGCTCGTTGCATGGTTAGGATCTTGAATTTGCACTTTTTGGGCCTCAAATGCCTCTGTTTTCGAGAGTTCATCACCACCAAGCTTCGCTTAAGGACGTTCGCGCTAATTGTTTGTGCGCAACGTTACTGCGCAGGTAACGCGACTGGAATATGTTACGCATTACTTCGAGCGTTAGTGAAGTTGAGGTTTTAAAACCTTTGCAAAAACCGTGGACGATAAGTCTTGCACAGCGTTGGATCAGAGAAGATCGTGATCAGTCAAAACTGATTTAAAATATTTATGAAAGTCAAGTAGACTACTGCACGACTGATATTCGCGAGGTTTTATCAGTCGTGCACTAGTCTACTTGACTTTCATACAAATTTTTCAAGCATCAGTTAAAATAACGTGGCGACAAAAACGCCGAGGAAAAAATTCCAGGCCGGCAAAAGAATGGCACATTTATTTCCGAATCATCATGAAACTTCAAAGAGAAGTGAGCGGGAGGATGGAAAAGCTCTGGAAAAGGTAGTTGATCGAGTAGACTAGTGGCTGAAAGTTTGGAAAACTCGAGGACGAAACGTTGCGTAAATTTAATGGGGCTGTTTCTTTTTAATGTTTTTATTACCCTACGAACTTAAGTTCAAAGTGAATGCATGTTTTTAAAGTTCTTTTCCTTTACTTTCGTGAAAATTGAGCAGTATTTTCGTCCTCGTCGGTTTGAATAGTGCGGACCTGCGTGGAAACAATCAGCGATTGAATTTCACAAAAAAACACACTCCAGAGGATGAGCATGACGGCAATGAGAGATATTATACAAAACACCAACCAAATGAAGATGACCCCTGCTTAAAACTTCGTTGCTATGCTCGAGAAAGGTTTTTTTCCTGGTAAAAACCCTTTCATCTCTTCAACGATCGATCCTCTCTTGGGTTCCAGTCCTTGCCCGACAGGTCACGCAAAAGCGTGACAAACGAACTTTTCCAAGAGCTTTGCAAAATCACATCGATTTTACTCGTTCAGATCATCGGTGACTCCTATTTTTTTAATCATGAATCACTTACTTTACTTACTATCTACAAAATACGATGAAATGAAAAAATTCTCACCGTAAGAAGTTATCTTTCTTTAACATTTTCTTTCCTCGTGCCGTCGAACTCTGGTAGTGGTTGCAACGGATAGAGCTTACGAAAACGCTCGTCGAGGATGAACTCTACTGTTTACCACATCCCTAGCGGCATACAATCATCTAAAAATCTCACTCCTAAAAACCTATGTACGGAAACTTTCACTCCAACGGTTTATTTTTATGATTTTCGATGGATGAGCAGATGAGCCTACATCTCGCTATTATGACCGATTTCTCGAAATTAACGCATTTTTCCAATGCCATTTTCTCCGAAACAAAGTCGGTGACCCCCATTTTTTGTTTCATTTTTGGAGTATGTACTTTATGACCTAACTCTAGGCGAGAAATGAAGAAAATCTCACCGTAGGAAGATTTTTGCGCGAACGTCGTTAAAGAGATGCCATGCTGCTTGTCTATTCCACCTTGAGATTTCTTTACGCTGATGTCTTTAAAATATTTCCATTGTAACTTTATATACACGGCATTAAGAGCCGCGAGAACGGTGAGAAAACTAAATAAATAAATAAATAAATAAATGAGTACATATTCCTTCCCCAGTTTTAAAAGTTGTTCAAAAGCAAGTTTTTTCTACAAAAACTATTTTACAACCGACGGAAGGAAGTCTTAACTTGAAGAATTAACTTGTCTAAAGGTAAGAGAACTTGAAGTCTTACTAAGTCTTCAAATGCCAACCCTCTCTTTTCTGAATTTGCAATCCGTTAGCATAACTTTTATGCGATGTCGGTACGCCTTAAGGAAGTTGTTTTAAGGAAATTTGGTCATTTCTCCAAGGTCGCTATTAAAGGGGCTAGGTCACGCTATTTTAGGTCATTTTGTCTAATTTTGTTAATTATGAGCTCTAAACGTCAAATTGGCAGAGCAAGAGTCTTTCATTTGCAAAATCACGGCCACATAACAACTGAGAATGATTTTCCAGCTGTGTAAATGACATTTTGATACAGACTGATAAAAATTTGAAAAAAGGTGGGCCGACGTTTTTCAAAATTTACCCAAATTCAATCCATTTCAATCCTCTCCAGTTTTGTCCATCCGTGTCCCTTCTTGGCTACCCTGTGTTTTGTTAGAGTTCTTCTATAGTTTTTAACAGTTATTTTGATATTTTAGGTAATTCTATGACCATTCGATCAGTGCTGAGATTACCTAAAATTGCGTGACCTAGCCCCTTTAAGAAACAAGACTTTCGAGTTCCATTGCTGAAAATAGCGATATATTGATCCACTGTACTCCTGAGAATTTAAAGCCAATGAAATGAGATTTCTAGCTAATGAGAAGGTTAAAACGCCGAAGTGAGCGAGGATTTTTGACGGAATTAGAGATAAACAAAAGCAAAAAGAAATGTGCCTGAACTAACCCCTTGCTATTTTTCTAGAATACAAACTCGTGGCGACTAAATTACTTTTTAACACATGGCGGTCATTCTTTAAAAAAAACGGTTAACACGAACAGTCCATCATTAAAAGTTAGTAATTACACACTTCTCCGAGGGAACAATATTTTCATATCATTTACAACTGACTGCTGTATATGAGTTGATTTTGAAGCTAACGCAACGGTACCACATTTGCTCATTTTTCTTGTTTGCTGTCATGACATCTTGACCATTCGCCTCAGTTATGCATCTATGATCACCTATCAACCGAAAGTCGAAACACGAAATACTACACTGTGACACCCTATATCCTGTCGAGGCCTTTTAAAGCCTGGAGTATAGAGTAAATTAAAAGGCCGTAATTCAACGCCGTCGAAGCTCTAAGAGTGTACGATGTTATTAAAAGCACGAGACGTAAACAAGATTTTTTTCTGCTTCACATCTGCGAGCATTAGAGCGAATTTAATTTCGCGACCAGAATTTTCTGTCAGGTTTGCTCCGGCATTGGTGCACATAGAAAACGAGCGCAGTAATTGTTTGTTTGCATAAAAATATCTTGGTTTTTTTAGACAAAAATGTTCCTGGCGGACATACAACTTTTCGTTTAATTCTCTTGTCCCTCAAACTGAAACCACGGGTGTAAAGGGTGAAATTACCACACTCGGATTTTTCGTCTCAAACAATTTACACTGAAATTCTGCCCAGTTGAGTCATCATCCATAGGGATGAATGTAATAAATTCCCTCGTTTATTAAGCTCTTCATCGGCTATTAGCTTGCAACGTATAAATATTTTAAGACTTTGGTCTCGCAATCGATGGCAATAGCTCAATGCAGCGCATGCGCTCTGAGGTATTTAGCAGGTGGTCGCGAAATGTGGCTGTGAATGAGAATTATAGCACGTGCCCATTAAAGAACTATAATAGATAGAAGAATGGACATTCTACTGGTCTTCAGTTGTCTAGCCCTCCTTTGTGTTTTAAAAGGTCATTTCGTGCCTTCGCTCGAGTCTTTTGCCGGTCTGCACGCCTTGTAAACAAAACGTTCCTCGAAATATTGATCTTGGACCAAGGTTGCCGAATTATTGGCAATCTGGCCAGGTGAATGGAGTCCTATGTCTCTGAGGATTGTGGTTTATAATCCCTGATTTCCCTTTTCGCTGTCTTTGGACTCTTGGCTTACAAAGGAATGAACAGCCAGGATCGGTGTCAATGCAATCGATAGCAAATGTAAAGAGAATTTCGTGAAATGCGACCTCGAAAAGAAAGAGTTGGTCAAAGGCTGTTATAATTGAATGAATGGTCAATATTGCTGTTGTTAGATCGAGAAAAGTCAATTTTCAAATTCTATTAGTACTTCTGGTTAACTTTTTGTCTGTTCGATATGCGTTTGTCAGGATTCAGTTATTTCCAAAAAAAGAACAGCTAGAATTCATTGCGATTGGCTTCCCATCATAAAAGGAAGCCTTTTCGTCGGGAGATATATCGCACGAGGTGGAGGTAATTGTAACTTCCCTTTGTACAGCATCCAAATGATTCAGTTTTCCTCCCTCGCCTCAACCAATCACTACTCAGAACTTTTTGCACTAATCCCTGGGCGACCAATGGCGTTTGAGCTAGGCGTGTGCACCTGTTCGATTTCAAACGTCAATTCCAATTCCCATAGATAAACTTGACTTGTGCGTTTGCCTTGCGAAATCATTTCAAACAACCCAGCTGCGCCGCATCGAATATTGCTGAAAGGTGTCGCCTAGTTAAGCAAGACTGCTAGGGTAATAAGCTCTTCTTCACTTACGAATCGCATGGATTCAGAATACAGGATGCAAGGTGAGCGAGTGAGCCTTAAGTTCAATGACTTTTTAAACTGCCATTTCATGATTCGTTGCACGTGAAAAGGAAAGCTCCAGTTGTTTTTCTATCCGGTACACCTGTATTCCTATAATTAGGCCAATTTTCTTTGCAACATAAAACAAAAGCTTGCAGGATAAATGCTTTTTACGAACCGTAACGCTTTTATGTCTAAGACGTTAGCGACCTTTATGCTTTTAAAGGCGTGTTGAGCTTGCATCAGATACTTGTTTTGATTGCAGTGCAAAACACCAAACGATAACTTAAGATGGAGATATTTTCCACCAACAGGTCTTCAAATTATGCAAAGTAAAGCTTCACTGACGCGTTGGAAATAGTCTTTTAAAAACCTTTCAACCAGCAACGATGCAGAACCTTTTGATTCAAAAAGCTAGCGAAACTCGCAACCTTTAATTGTAACCGCGACGCGAGTACGTCTGGTTGAATTGCCTCGCATTGATTTTGCTCGCCACAAGTTGATCGAATCAACGCAAGTTAAGTTCGGTGTAGCCATTGCTCTTGAAGCCACTCCTACAATAACCTTATCAGTGATCTACCAACCCGTTTCCGTGCAGTAAAACTTGATATCTAAAGCTGATTGGTTACGTTCTTGCTGAGTCTTCGCGTCGCTTTGCGAGCGCGGCTCAACTCGTGTTTCTTTCTCCCCCACACAGCAGATCGCAAGCCAATCATCTTGTGTAAGGTCTGTGGCGACAGATCTTCTGGAAAGCACTACGGTGTCTTCACGTGTGACGGTTGCAGAGGATTTTTCAAGCGGAGCATTCGCCGTAATCTTACATACCAATGTAAGGAGCGCGGTAACTGCACGGTTGATGTAACAAGGCGGAATCAATGTCAGGCTTGCAGATTGAGAAAGTGCTTTGCTGTTAAGATGAACAAGGACGGTGAGACCATATTCTAAACTTACAATGCACCTTTGTGTAATTGTTTCAATTTCGCCTCTTGGTTTTCCTTCTTGAAAGATTTTTTATCGTGAGCAAAAGCTTTGGCCCTTAATCTTAATCTCGCGCTTAAAAACAAGACCGACTTGCTCTGGCGTACAATATATTACATACGTCAACCTTGCCGAGTACCTCTAAAAATAAAGCTTCAATGTTTTTACACCAACTTTTTTTGACGTTGAAACAATTTTGAGTCTAATTGCTGCGTAGGAAATGCCAATTTTCAACGAAAAATTTGGCCAACGTTTTGAAGAAATTCATATATGAACAAATCTGGTCTCTTCTGTGAATTGTTTATTGCCATGGCTATAACTAGCGACAATGTTGTTAATCTTTCCTCGAGATGATTTACGAGTTCAAGAGAAAGTAAAGCGATACTTCAGAGGCTTGGTTAGTCTTGCAGAATAAACGAATTAAGGCAAATTATATAAACGGCTGACTCCATCATCGCGGATAAATATATCTATTTCATCAACGACTACATTGCAACCGGCCTGCTCTGAACCAAGGTCAATAAACATCCCACCCTAAACTTTTCGCTCCCCAAACAGGTGGAATAGCACATCCTTTCACTGGGATATTGAGTTAACTTATATTTTAATTAAAGGATACGGTTAAAACGAATAATGAACCGTTGTCCGAGCAAAATGTGATCGATACGCCACAAGAACATCTGCACTTACTAATCGGCTCAAACTCCAGAGGACATTCAGGTCTTATTAAAAATTAATGTAATCTTAATTGCAGATTTGCTTTTTTATAATATCCCACGGCTCCAAATGCTCTTGAATTAAAAGATATTGAATTTCCTACGTGTTCTACTGGTTTTTATTTTCATTTTACGCTACCTATCGTGGTACATACAATAATTAATAATATTGTACCCAACCTAGATTCAATACCACTGAGAAAGACTGAGTAGTTCGAAGAGAGCGACGTATTTGGCTAGCATTATATTTGCTTGCGGGGATTCGCGGAGCAGGTTTCTAAAACAATGTCTTTATTGCGGTTTGTCACCTTGGGTTTTTTTTTTCTGCTTTAAGCTCGTGGTCCATGATACGGTAAAAGATTTATTTGACTCACTCGTGACAAGTGATCGGCTTCAACACAGGACGATATACATCTTGTACAGGTTACTAAGAAAGCGGTTCAACTTGTGGGATGTCCATCGCATTCTTCTATACGCGCAAATCTTGAATTTTTTTTCATTAAAAGAGAAAAGATTTCACTGACGTGCTGATCAGAAAAGACTTGTATTCTTGCGCCTAAATTGATGTGGTAAATACCAAATTTAAAATCGGGTCTTG
>NC_090895.1:25060178-25087678 GCF_036669925.1 Montipora capricornis | reverse complement strand
GGAGGGACTGGATTGTTTTTCTTAAGACTTTCTTCACAACTTTCCAAGTGCAGGGTGCCGCGTGATTCAATTTCCACCCTGGTCAGAGTTTTTCTCTGTCTTTGTGTGGGCCCATTTTCATTAGTAGGGTTAGGGTTAGGAGTTCAGAGTTTTTCTCTGTCCTTGTGTGGGCCCATTTTCATTAGTAAGGCTAACGCTCAAATGGTTCATATGGGGTAGAAAACTAGCACTTCACATTGCACTAGTACTCTAATAGTTAAGTCTGTTGAGATATAAGTGCTACACGGCCAACGTTTGCATAAACGTAACCCTTCTTTGCAATGATATTCTTGCTTCGTGACGTTGCCGTCGTCGGAATGGTCGTCGTTGCCTAACAACGCCTTTCCCAGAGCTTTTCAACCAAGGGTAGGGCGGGAAAGCTGGTTGCCTAAACTTCCTATTCTTGGATTTCATGTGACGTCAAGAATTATCTGACGTTTTTGCGAATGATACAATCTCAACACACTCTCTGATACGTTCCCCAATTAACAACTCTTTGCAGACCTTCGTGGCATCCGAGCTCCTCACACCGTGGAGAGACTTCAAGATCAAGCGCAAGCTATGCTGGGAGAATATTGCCGCAGCAAAAATCCGGAGCAACAAGTCAGATTTGGAAAACTTCTGCTGATGCTTCCTTCGCTGCGATCGGTCAGCCCAAAAATGATAGAAGACCTGTTTTTTCGGGGTGCACTCGACAATGTTCCCATTGAGCGAATGTTGTGCGATATGTTCAAGTCAAGCTGAGTAGATCGTCTCTTAACAGTCTCAGGCGACGTTCACGCAAATCCGGGTGAATTCAACCTCGTGCCAGGACCTCTCCCTTAGTCAAGGGACAGGTCCTGGGAACGAATGCCCAATATCTTTGCTTGTGTCACTCGCTTCCTCTGTGTCCTCATTGTGCACATTTGCCTATGCGCATGTGTAAACATTAGGTTTCATTAGCCAATACCTTGCCTTAGAGTGGACTAAGGGACTATGCCAAGAAACCAGTATTGACAAAGATGTCGTTTTCAAATTCATTGGGATTAGTGTGGACAAAGCACAGAAAATGAATATACTTTAAAAAATTCTGGGTGTAAAAAAATAAAGAACATGCAAAGCGCTGCTTAAATATACTGGGCCAGCGCACTTGATGGACTCCTTAGTGAGTCATGTTGAAGCTTGCGTAGAATATAATGCTTCTGGCTTGAAATTAAAATAAATCGAAAACCTAAGATGAAACAACGTAATCAATAAGTTAGTTTCCAAAAAATAAGATTTGCTTCAATAGAGGTATTTTGCTTCAGGTTTATGGCAAACGTCATTCTCGTCCCTGGTGCCAGCTCGTCTTTTGGTCAGAACATAGACTCTGGCCACAGCCAAAGCCGTAGCACTTCCGTCTTTTCTGCGCATTCTCAGAAATTTGAAACAATAAAGGTCGTCAATGGCTACAACCATTCTCGTCACCAGAGCCTCGGATCGACCAAAGGCTCTGGGAAACTCTGTATAGGAGAACATGCGCCGTACAGTTCTCATAGCCAAAAACTTACGGCGCCTGCGCACTCCTCGCTCTAACATGAATGCACCAATGAGAGGCGCTTTTGATTGTTCTTCACGAAAACCAATGAGAAGACACTTTGTTTCAGGGTTCCCCAGAGCTCTTCTCTCCCTCAGTCAAGAGGAGAGCTCTGGGGTCGAGATTGTGCTACAACGAGAACGTCGTCTCAAAAAATATATGAGGGAGCTTACGAAACGAGGACAACGACGGCTACGAGGACTTCATTTAAAAATACAAATCCGCGTTATTCATATCACTACGAAACTATTTCATGTCGTTTCGCGTTAAAAATGTGTAGTAATGTCGAGGAATTAAACTGGTATGACTCGGTTGGAAGCGTAGAGAGAGAACTGAAAATTCATCGTCATGTGCTAACGTCCTCCACAGAACCTTGAATTTGGTCATTTCACGTCGTCATTTAGGAGATGACGGCAAAGAAATGTACCAAAATGTAAAACGCACGTGAAGAGTGTGCAGAGCCATTGTTTTTGCTCACTAAACCTCGTCGTTGCCGTCGGCGTCGTCGTTTCGTAAGCTCCCTATTTATTCGCGATATTGCAATTACTTCGTGACTATTGTAAGATTCTTAATGCGACAAAGGTGTGGCAGTTCCTCAAGAATGAAACTGATATGAACGGCGCTTCATTTAGGGGGACAAAATCAAAATAATATTTTTTTTCTCAAGTTCTGACGTTCTCCATAAAAAATCTCAAATTCGGTCATTTCACGTCGTTGCCTTGCCGACGATAGTAAAGAAATGGGCAAAAGATGAAAAATGCACGTGCAGAGCGTGCAAAGCTATTGTTTTTGTTCACTAAATATGCAAATTTGGTGACGTTCTCGTTGCCGTCGCTGTTGTCGTTGCTAAAGCTCTCGTATTTTGGGCTGTGTTCACAGTCCTATTCTTGGCGCTGACCAAAAGAAAAGCGAACTCTGGGACGAGAATGGGCAAACGTAAGGGTGGAATTTTGAGTTTCCAATTGGTCAAAAATCAAGCAAACTCAGTGTTTGATTTTAACTCATTTTTTACCTGCTTTCTACAGATGTCGCCGAGCAAACTTCTTTGAAGATAGATAGAAATGTTAGAATAAGATTTTTTTTATGTTTTTACTTCAAGCAGCGGCCTGTTCCTGGCCGTTTACGAGAGTAGGTCCCCTATACTTTTTTCGTGAAATATGGTTGGGATTTTTTCTTTCGAGAAACGTGATTCAAGTTTAATATATTCAATCGGGATTTGTGAATGCTAATGTCGATTTTTACGTGAACGTGTTGCAATTTTCGGAATTATCCAAGTCGCGTGAGAAGTCTCAATATTTTTATGTAAATATATTTTGCAGAGGGGTATAGTGGACCCTCTCATGTAAACACAGTCCTAAATCTCGACAGCACATAACGAGTGCTGTTAACACTTCTGGAGATTCACAGGATTTGTTTGAGTAATTAATTAATCGTCAAGTTCAATCCTGAGATAAAAGAACCACCATTGCCTGAAAAAGCGACTTTCATATGACTTTGAAAAATAAACGTAAAAACAGAGCGTCAATTCAACAAAAATGTAAAATCAGTTTAATTGGCTTATCGAACAAAAACAAACAAGCGCGAATTTTCATTCGCTTAAAAAAGGCGAATGCAAACAACGTCATCTCTCCATGGAACTTTCTGGAAAGCTATTGGCATTTCACTTCGACGTCATTTGAAATGCAGTAATGTGATTGGGCAATCGAAGTGTTTACTGCCCATATTAGGAGTTTCCTTGGCGGGAATAAAGGGGAGGTTTTTCCGTGAAACAAATTGCGAATACTTTTTCAAGGTCATACGAAAGTTGCTCCATACCAAGAGCTAACTGCTGTTTTATAATTTGATTGAGGAAGTTGTTGCGCTAGAAAATGTGAGAACTAAACCAAGCTTTTTCAAGAAGTAGGATAATAGTATTTTATTGGGTTTTTTGGGTGGTTTGTCACAACAGTTTAATTCTTGTAAATATTTCCTTTTCGATTACTTTTTTGTGAAAACAGTTATGAATTATTGGGAAATTCGTTACAAACGTCAAAAGCAATAGCCAATCAGAAAGCTAGGAAACCACAGCGTACAACCTATGCAAGGCGCTAAGAAACGATTCAAGTTTTGATAATTCTTTGTGATAATTTTTTAGTCTTCTTAGAACGAACCAAATTGACTTTTTTCACTATTTAGAACTTTTTTTTAAATACAAACCAAGCTTTTTTCCTAACTGAGTAACTAATTTTAAACGTTCATTTGTACCACTTGAAGGATATTTACTTGTACAAATGGATTTTTTTCACTTGTGTAAATAATAACATTTTGTTGCTGTATTTATATCAGTAAACATGGTCCAAAAGTGTCTAAAGTTTACAGAATAAAAATTTCATAGTAGAGACCCAGAGGAGGAATGAATAGTACCCCATAATGCATAGCGATTCCTTTTATATTTTCCACTGAAATCGTGACGTAATCAATATCTTCCAGCCACAACGCAGAGGCGAGCAGTGCTGCTTAAAGAGATGCCGAAATGACGTCTTGGATACTATTCATTCCTCCTCTGGTCTATACCAAAGGTAGACGGTGCACAGTCCCCTATTTTTCCTGTTTGATTGTCGGGATCGAGCACAAACTGCTGCCATCTTTGTTTTAAAAACAGCGAGCGCGAACTGGGGAGAGCGACATAACCTAGATAGCGGGATAGCGGCAGTTTGTGCTCGATGCCGACGATCAAACGGGAAAATAGGTGACTGTGAACAGTCTACCTCTGGTATGGACCAGAGGAGGAATGAATTGTATCCCAGACGTCTTTTCGGCATCTCGTTCCAACAGGAATAGCAAAATGGCGCGCTCGGTTGATGAAATACACGATCTTCTTCGTGATTATTTCGTAGGTTTAATTTGTCGATTATAATGGTGAGTGATTGGTGCCTGTCAATATTTCATCACTTGCGTTTAATTTCTGACATTTATTCATCAAGACTCACCGAAGATTACTCATATTTTGATAATTCAAAATGTGGTGGTTTCACAATCTGATCACTGACCCCAAGAGAGGTCATGAATAATAATATGGATTAGAGTTTTTAACAAATATGGACTTCACTCATGCAGATCGATGGTGAAACGATATTTTTGGCGGAGAAGTACCCACATTTTCTCATACTTTCGGAGTCCGCAAGTGACACTTGAGCCCGCAAGTTGCACTTGTAATTTGATCATTGTGTTTGAAAGCGACCGCAAAAACACGGATTTCAGATTTAACTCACTTTTCTTTGATTTCCTATGTTGAACAAAGGAATAATTAATTCGAACCAGCAAGGGAGACGTACACATCCACAGATCGCCTCTCAACAACATCGGGTATTACGCATCGCCGCTGTTTGCAAATTTTGCTTCCTCGAGAAATGTTTCCTGGGGGCGCAAACGGGGAAGCATTTGCTTCTGCAACAATTAACAAAGCAACGAAGAAACAAAGAGGCGGGCGTGCGAGGGGACGCGCGTGAGGGACTGGCCACCGTACAGAGATTCTAAAAGCTGACGTTTCGAGCGTCATCCCTTCGTCAGATTCGCTCTGACGAAGGGCAATTTTATCCGCTACCACAAGTCCTGGGACAGCGTAATCTAAATTGGGGATCATGCTTCATTTGTAGCAAACTGACAATGAAGGATAATCCTTCATTTGAGGAAGAGATCGTGTTGAAAAAACATGATGGTCTCTTACACAGACCTTGACATCTAATTTCCCATAAAGCCATCATCCAGATCCTTCTTTATCTGCGGAATTTTGTTTTTTTCTCCTGCGCGTAATCAATTGAGCATTACAGTCGCATGAATCTATTTAATAGGAACTCCTTGACAAGAGGACCCTCTTTTAATTTTCTTATCATGTGTGGAAGACGCCGAAGTAAAGGCGCCCACAAACGAGGAAACATTGTTTCCTGAAATGTTTCCTCGGCGCGCAAACGAAGAACAAATTCAGAAACATTTTTGCTTCCTCAAGAAATGATTCCTGGGGCGGCAAACGGGGAAACATTTGCTTCTGCAACAATTAACAAAGCAACGAAGAAACAAAGAGGCGGGCGTGCGAGGGGACGCGCGTGAGGAACTGAGGAGAGCGGAACCTGCGCCTCCTTTGTCTTTCTCTGCGCGTGTTGTCCCTTCCTCGCACGCGTGCTGTCTGGCACCCTTGTTAAAAAAAGAAAACAAAAACAAAAAACAAAACAAAGCAAAACAAAACAAACAAAAAAAAAGGGCGAAATCTATTTCTTAGAGTTCTCAGTCACTGGCCCATACACAGTGGACAGCGGCTTATTAATGAGCTCTTGTTACAGACAGCAATGAAAAAAATCCTCAACTGCTTGCGACGAGTCAATCCGTCCTTCCTCTCAGACAAAGTATAATCAAAGCTGACAAAAACGTCACATAAAAATAGAACTTTGCACCAAATCCTAAATTTTTCGCGATTATTCCATCCCGTCGAGGTCGCACTAGTTCGGCGAAGTATCCAAAAAATAAGATGGCTCGAACGGTTTCAGAGAACAAAGCAGGGAGCTTAAGCACGCACGTTTTTGAGACGCGGACGGCAACCGGAAGAGAATATTTCGCGTGCCAGGACAGTGGTGTTTCCCAGATGTTTATACTAATCATCCCTGATGATATATACTTGGCGATGTAAATGTGGTTGTGTGAAGACAAATCAAAAGGGAAAACAACTCACTTTCGGTTACCGCCCGCGTCTCAAAAACGCTTGTGCTTAAGCTCCCTAGCTAATAGAAGAAGTCAGACCGCGCTTGACGAAATATTGGCAAATCAAAAAATCTATATATCACAGCCGTTTAACCAGCCTTGCAGTATTATTTTGTTTTAAATCTACAAATTATTTGCCGGTTACAACTTCCAAGATCCGGCGCTTCCACTTTGTTCAGCTGGCTCTTGTATAAAAAAAATTGTCTACATGTAAATTTGTTAAATTATTTCAACTTACATTTTCTCAGCTGATATAATACCTAATACAGCTGGCCCTTGTATAAAAAAAATTCTCTACATGTAAATTTGTCAAATTATGTCAACTTACATTTTCTCAGCTGATATAATACCTAATACGTTGAAAGTTTGCAGAGTTACTAAAGTAAAGGTGTTCTCTCTAGTGCTGGTATACGTTTTAATTTTAAGTTGTTTGAATTTTCGGCCGTCATTCGTGACCACGACGACGATCGACGACGGCGAATAACCGAAATCCCAGGTACCGCGCCCCCAGATTATGACCGAAGTGAACTGGACCTGATCGATCAACATGGCGGTGAGGAAGGCATCTGTTACTGCTAAAGTATGCCTATTTGTCGTACTGGTTTCCACGATCAGTGAGACGAAGACAATGGATGATGGCATAGCTAAAGAGAAGGCAGCAACTGAAGAAGAAAACAAGTACCATGCGATCGACACAGCGTTTCTTCTGGTCATGATGTTTTTGTTAATTATCACCGTTTTGACGGTGTGGTTGTTTAAAGTCAAGCGCTTCCGCTTTCTTCACGAGACCGGTGTTTGTATGATATACGGTGGGTAGAGTAATTTTTGTTGTTGCAATTTAACTCGGCTGTATTGTAAGTTTGTTTGCGGTGTTTGAAATAGATAAAGCTTAGTTTTGTTGGAATTCACGATAGAGAATTAATCTGAGCTCGAGCTTGAACAAGGTTTTAGGCGTTAATTCAGTGTAATAATGCGAATGATTTGCATTCGCTAACTTTCTAGCCTGTTTTCGTTTTCGGATTGTTGCAACACTTACCAAAGCCTTAGTGGTTGCACTATCGTTTTTGGCCTGTTCGCCTGACATTGAGCCGGCGATTTTTGCAGGGGATACAACACTAGCTTTCTATACTCTTTATGAAAGAAGAATAAAAAGTGATATAATTTCTTAGAATTTTCCTTCCTTTTTAATTTGTGTTTATGCAAAGTCAATTCTTTAGATATCTTTTAGGGCTTTCCACTCAGCTAAGACTTCAATGAATCTCAGTTCCAGTTACATATATGTGCTTAGTAACGCACCTGTCACTGTATTTATGGCATCCCTTTGCCTCTGTGATATTTCAAAACGGATACACCTTTTTGACCCAATGGAACAATGGCATCTTCATTCATTCTTATAAGCTCTTCGGGGTCAGGGGACTTGTTCACAGTGGACTGTAGGGCTGACAGCTTGAAGTCTTTGCCTCGTATGTGTACTGTAGCGATATGACCAAGTCGCTTTCAGATCTCAGGATTTACTCTTGAAGTTATCAGTTTGTTTTAGTTGCTAGGCTTAATATATTTTCCAGATACACTTTTCAGCTGTTCTTCATTCAGGTTGTTCAACCAGCGAGACTGGAGAACCTTTGCAAGACTGTTGATCAGCTATTGCTGGGTTAGTCTTTTCCTCAGCATGCATTAGCTTTGCTATTTCATCTAGGAGAGGGTCACTTTCATCAAGCTTTTGCTTCTTAATTACTACAGTCTCCCGTCAGTCAAGATCTGAATTCATGCTTTCTTGGTTTTTTTGGCCGGTTCTGCCGTTTTGGGGTCTTGCATTTTCCCTGAACAAGTGATGCCTGGCCGAGGAGCGATTCGCTCATGGTGGCCATCCGATCTTGTTCATTGAAGCTAAAATAGCCATTGGCCCGTTGCACTGATTCAGGACTTCCCTCTTTATCTTCCATCAAAAGGGCGTCTTCTTTGTTTTCTATATACATGTAGGCTGCCATACAGTAGAAAAAATACGAAAATATCTCCGTAATTCAAGACTTCGACTTGAAGCTCTGAAAAATGATGCTCAACTGCAAGCTCTGGTTTTGCACGCTCTATCTCACGTGACTTCGTAGTGACGGAGACCAATGATGAAATAGAATTAATATTTTTCCTTGCAATGGTAGGAATGGTAATTGGTTTACTAATCAAGTACATCAGTGGGGAAAGCCGAGTCGCAGTTGCTCAACCAAACTGCACCATCAGTAGTGCAACTAAGACACTTTACATCAGTGACGATAAGGGAGACCCGTATTCATATACTTTGTCTGGACTGGTTCAAAAAGACAACAGCACTGAGCTGGGTAGTGAACTGGAGCAAAAGGTATGTTGACACAATCATTGAGACTTAATTTATTTTACTCTGCCTAACGCCGGACAAATTAATTTTACTCGTCAACTGGGGTCATTCTAGTGTGTACCTGATGGGTCATTGGGTTCATCAAAAACTGTGTCCCCTCCATAGGCTACTTCAGAAAATACCATAATACTCTTTGTTTGTCCCCCCCCCCCCAAATTTTGCATATGAAGCATTGTTGCTACACTTTTAGTGTATGTTAACCCATTGACCCCTGGGGGTTCCCCATTGATGAGTAAAATCATCTGGCGGTCAGGGTTCCTGTTAAGTGCCGGTAACCGGTTATTTTTACCGACTGTTCAAGTAAATGTTACCGGCTGTTTCACTGAAATATTTACCGAAATTATCCAAGGAATGTTCGTCTGTTCAAAGGTCAATCCAGCTTGATTTTGCCAACTCATCCCTCGAAACGATGTCCACCATGTTTCCTTCCCATTCCTCCCGTGGCCAGGGGAAAACCCCCATAACCATTATTAAACGTTTACAACAAGGCATCCACGCGTGGAAAATGACAGAAAGGTCTTTGAGAGTTAAGGTTTCAACCAAAGTGTCAGAAAAGTGGTGGTGAGTGAAAATCAATAAAATAGCATAACCTACTTTCCTTTTGCTGAGTATTAAATTAATTTAGCAGCCGCTGGCATGTGACAGCGATCAATACGAATGTCAAGTTAAGACTTGAGCTCGCCAGCCCATGCAGGGGCGTCTGGTAACAAAGTTACCTGCTATTTTTGGTTTTTTACCTCCTGTGCAAAAACTTAGCAAGAACCCTGGGCGGTTAGACAGAGTAACATACTAAGTCTGACGGGTTTAAGCCGGTTTGGTTGTTGAAGGGTTAACTAAATTCTATGTTGTTTATTTGCAGGCAGTTTTTGACCCTGAAATATTTTTCTATATTCTTCTACCTCCAATTATCTTTCATGCTGGATATGATATGAAGAAGGTAGTAATAATATAATACCGTAAAGAGTCGTGTATAAGCCGCACCCCCAACTTTCAAGCTTGATTTTTGGAAAAACATGAACTCCAAAAATGCAGTCTTGTAAAAAAAGTTGGGCGTTTGTTCACAGAATGTTAACAAACTTGATGAAATCTAATGTTTATTTGTAGAATCTTACTGCAAAAAATCAAACATTTCTGATACAAATTGGCTAAGATATTTCTTTTCATCATATTAGAACAAAATTTGGTTGAGTGTATGATGACTGTCATCACTTGGCTAATTTGCATATTTTAAAAACTCGAATATCTAGAGGTATTTGAAAAAAGTAAACAGCATTTCTCTTCTCACGCAGACTACGTGTTTGTTTCAAAATGGCTTAGATAGGAAAGATGCGATTTTCATCATAGTACCACTTTAATTAGATGTTGAGTAGAATGTTTTGTAAGCAATTAGCATTCCAATCTCTTTCAGCGTTTCTTCTTCAGAAACATTGGTGCCATTCTAATGTATGCATTTGTTGGTACAACGGTGTCCTGTATTGTATTTGGGTGAGTGTTTTTATTGGCTTAAAGTGCTACTACAGTGTATGACCAAAAAATTAATTTTTATTTTTCTTTGGATTTTATTACTATATAAACTAAACAGTATGGGACTCCAGTTTTAAGCCTTGCTTTAAAAAAGATACCCCCCTCCCCCTCAAAACCTAGGGAAGGCAAAGAATAGACATTGCACTCCAAAGGCGCCCTTTGCAAGTGCTGGTGACAGGGGGTCCAGTCCTGAGCATCCTTCCCAGGGAAAAATTTGAAATTTGGCCTCTTAGAAGGCATTTTCTGCATTCTGGAGTATGAATTAGCGTATTTGAACAGTCTCCTTTGCATTCTATACAGCAGCGTGCAATGCATTTCATCAGTGTTGTAACCAAAAAGACCTTTTGAGAGTGTCATCTTGTCACACTTCAAATGTTGTTAGCAAATCAGGCAGCTTACACGTCCAAGTACTGAACTGCTGGACTGCTGCCTCAAAAAAGGTACAAGGTGATCCGGAAAGAGAGTCGTGTACAGGAGAGTTCCGGTGTTTTGGGTTTTTGGTGAGCTCTGCATCTAATGTACAGTACATTGTATAATGTGCAATTTTTTGCTGACACACACCTTGTCTGAAAACTAACAAAGGAAGGTCTGCGGATGATGATATAAAAGTTGTTGAACAGCTATCCAACCTGTATACAGATTGAGGAACAAAATCTTGAAAAAAACTCGTTGACTACATCTGGCACTTTAATTAAAACCCAATCCCACCTTTGAAGAGTCTTTCTCCATTGTAAGCCTTATTGATAAGTTAACACACAATCATTTTTTATCGTTACTGTATTGTTTGTACTACAGGTTGCAATAGTCAAATGCAGTGTAAACTAAGTACTGTAATCCATGGCTAGTAAACTTTGCTTATTTTGTTTTTGTTTGTAAAATTTGATATTTAGAGGAACGATGTATGCCTACACCAAGTTTGCCTCTGTACCCAAAGATTTTGTATTTTTAGAGTGTCTTCTGTTTGGAGCCTTGATATCAGCAACAGATCCAGGTGATGCATGTTATAAAATTAAGATCAGTTTCTTTACATTGTAATAATACTAAATGTAGTGTTTGGTTTTTTGTTCTGACTTCAGTGACAGTGCTAGCAATTTTTCATGATCTGCACGTGGACGTGGACCTGTATGCTTTGGTCTTTGGTGAGAGTGTCATGAATGATGCTGTGGCTATTGTTCTCTTTAGGTAAGAGTCCTTGCTGTTAAATTATCCCTTGCTTTAAATTACTAATAGTGCAAAAAAGAGTGACCACTGGATAGTAGCACACTCAGGGAGCTATGTGTAGTAAGATACCGTAAAGACTCGCAGATAAGCCGCACCTTTTTTCCAAAAATTTGCGATCAAAATCGTAGGTGCAGCTTATCTGCGAGACCATTTGGGAAAGGTGCTGTGAATTTTGGTGTTCAGTCTTCCATCGTCTGATATTATGCCTGGTTACACAGCTTCGCACAGTGCATGCAAGAAAATAACAAATTTATGCGCAAAATTATATGGAAAAAGTGCCTTGAATGGAGAAATACCTGTGAACAAATATCAGAATAATATCAATCATATGTCATACGTGGTGGACATGATGTTTATTCTACTAAAGAGCTAAAATTACGGGTTAGATTTTAAAGTATTTTTCGATCCATTGTTGGCGAGTTTGCCTTGGATGAAGACAGAACACTTCATGGTCTCGACTTTGGATTTCTTTCGAGTTTTTTTTCATGAAAAACTTTTTTTCCAAAATTTGAGTTGCTAAACTCGGGGTGCGGCTTATCTGCAAGTGCGGCTTATCTGCGAGTCTTTACGGTATGTGAATGACTACTTTTATATAATTATACTGATTACGTCACGTAAGATAATGTAAGAAAAAAGCAGATGGGTTACAAGTTGAATAAAGAAACAGAGTCAGTGGATTACGTTGTCTTTGCTTGTGTTGCGAACTCATTTTAGAGATTATACAATGTCCTAGACTATTATATTCGTCGTTTTCAACAAGGATGTACGAGATGACGAACGAGTAATTATATTCCCAGGAGTCCTGGGCAAGTGCTCTCCAGCAGTCTCTGTCATCCATCGTCACTGCTATCTCGTTCGTCTCCTTCAACCCTTTGTCTAATCGGAGGCTGTCAACAAAGGCTACTCTCGGTCTCTCTCTGCTCTTCTCCCAAGGTGAAGGGTGAGCTCCAGATGACGTTAAGCATGACCAACTGGTCTAGATTTGATTCTCCCCTCTTCAACTTTGGGCTGAGAAGGACCGTGGAATGATAAATTAAATCATGATGTTCTTTGATTTCAGATCTGTGGAGAGCTACCTCTTAGACAAAACCATCGTTGGTTTTCAAGCTAGTCAGTTCTTCAAATCAGTGGGTGTTTTCATAGGTGTTTTCTCAGGATCTTTCTTCTTGGGTTTCGCAATGGGACTTGTTACTGCTCTTGTATCCTTTTAATTAATCTCCTTTCCAGATTTTGTGGAAACCTGAGTATAGCATACTATAGTCATGAGGTAAATGCATAAGTTAAGGCGTCAAGACTCGCCAAGATGCCTAGACTCTTGTTTGTGAATCTGAGACGGAGACCAAAACATGCAAGACTCTTCACACTGAAATCTTCACAAGGTACCATTCATCACCCGTTCTGGAGGCAAAGGGACTTTTAAAAGGAATTACCGGTATATGATTTTTCAGCAGATGTTCAAGTCGTTGAAGGGAACATAGTTTGGAGTGGACATATGCATGTATGTTATTAACCCATTGATCACAAAACATTTGACACGAAATCACCACAGTTGTGGTCTAGAAGGTAATAAATAACAAAACTTTGAAGACCAGAAAATGTGAAAACAGCACAATACAATTTGATGTTGGAGCTTGCTCACATAGTGTGACTTCTCGCCATCTGGCGCGGGTTTGCTTGAAGCATGGTTATCGTTAACCAACGTTAAATACCATGGAAACCTATAGGTTTTGATATCTCTTAACCAATGGTTAGCAGTAACCAGCCTTCGAGCAACTGGCCCGTGGGTGGTAATAGTAAGCTAAAGCAAAGTGACGAGCAAAGATAACAATAATTTGTAATTTTATCATTTGATCCCATTAGTTGTTTTTGGCACCAGGATGTTCAAAAAATATTAACCAATGATAAATCCGTAGTGTACATATATTACTTTTGATTTAATCCTGTGAAATCAATTCTGTGTTGTTGAAATTTGTTCTTTGCATGCGGAGGTAGTGCAGCCCAGTAGTTAGGGTGCGTGCCTTGAGATCCGGATATCTTGGGTTCAAGACACGTTCTGATCACTCAGTGAATTTGTTCCTGGTAGTTCAAAAAATATTAACCAATGATAAAATAATCTGTAGTGTACATATACTACCTGTAGTGTACATATAATAATTATTACCTGGTTCAGATCCTCAGCTGCACTTGTAAATAGTCAACTAGCTTGCTTCCGGCCAGTTGGGATTCTTATCAGTTGTTGTCGAAGGTTCTGTTCTGTCGTGATTGTGTTCACTGGCACTGAAAAGCCCCTATGGGGAGTGGTCAATTAAGTATGTAACTATGTATCCTTGACACCACAAAAAATAAATGGATACTTTAGATAACAAAACTTACAAAAATCTCAGACTTTCCATTGCTGGAGACAGCTTTGTTCTTTCTTCTGTCATGGACAACATTCCTCATGGCTGAGGCAGCAAATCTTACTGGTACGTCTTGGCAAGACCAACAGAATAATGATTTTCAGGTTTCTAGGAGTTAGATAATTATATTATTAGTAATGGTTGATGATATCAAATTGAAGGTATTTGCTGACAGAATCCTTTTACCTGGGGCTGTCAATATGTGTCAAAGCAGCGGGCTACTATGAACTGCAAATTCAACTCATTGACTCCCAGGGGTTCCCCATTGACGAGTAAAATCGTCTGGCATTAGACAGAGTAGAATACTAAGTCTGGCCGGGTTATCTCAGTGTGGGTTTTAAAGGAGGAGGGTGAGGATGTGACCCTCTTCCTGTACATTTGTTATTAATGACTGGTCACGATCAATAACATTTATTACATGTAAATCAGGAAGTGTTTGGTGTTGTACATGAAGGCGTGTTCTAAAATGGCAGAGGCCTGGGTCCAGGTGAGTAGACCTGATGTCATGGCCATGCTCTTTAAATTTTATCTTGCCTGGGTCTTATAGTCTCGTCGATGCATGTAAATTTCATTGCCTGAGGAGGGTTTATAGCAGTATGCAGTCGAAATGTGTCACGATGTACACCTCATGTAACAAGATCGTGACACAAACGATACTACTTTTGAATTTATAATGTTATTGTCATAAAATGATTTTTTTGCTACATGTACATGTATGTGCCCTCCAAAAGACGGCTTTTAAAGCAGTCTGCTTTTTGGTAAATTATTCATGTTTTAAGGAAACAATACAATGGCTTGAGGGTGTTTAAAATCATGTAAATTTACTCTAATAGTTTACTATAATACAATATACTTAAGCGGGGTAGAGCGCTAAAAATCTTTGGCACGACCAGTCTTCTACACATGAAAAAGTGAAAACCACCCCTTACCATGTTTGTTATATTTCGTTTTTAATAGGTATTGTAGCAGTTCTTTTCTGTGGTATATCACAAGCACATTACACTTACAATAACTTGTCAGAAGAATCTAAACGGACCACTAGACAGGTGATCTTTGGTGTGGACAGTCTTGCTAATAATCGACATCAGTGGAAATCTAATGCTAATGGTTATTAAACTCTTACGTGTAATTGTAATTGCTTTTTAAAGCCTATTAAGTAATGTTTAAAAAACGAGAGGCAGGGTTCAAAAACACGAGGCGTAGCCTTAGACCCGATAAAACGTGCTGCAAGTTTTTTGAACAGCTGCAAAAACATTCCACAAAGGAAAGAAAGGAAAGGAAAGGAAAGGAACTTTATTTAAGTGTCTTGTAGATTTAGTGCTGGAGCACTAATTGGGGACACTGTTAGGTGAAATTAACAATTAACACAACAATTCAAATGTTGGTTTTTGAGGAGAGGGGAAACCGGAGTACCCGGAGAAAACCTCTTGGTGCAGAGTAGAGAACCAACAAACTCAACCCACATATGACGCCGAGTCGAGGAATCGAACCTGGGCCACATTGGTGGGAGGCGAGTGCTCTTACCACCGCCCCATCCCTGCACCCCTCGGGAGTCTGGTAGAAAGGTTCGTAGTTTGTAGGCTTTGCAGTGAGCCTGTATGCTACATTTAGGTTATTGAATAACAAAAGAAAAAAACTGAACGATAAAGGAAAAAAGTCATTACAGTGAGGCTTTGATACAAGTACTGTATTAACCTCTATTTTTGGGTATTCTTTTGTGCAACAAAATTGATATAATTCGTTTGAGTTGCTTGCAGAAAAAAAATACAGAAAGAGCACTACTTACAGCAAAGCTCTTTATGAAATTAATGTAGAACTGTAAAACTCCTCTTTCATATTCAATCAAGGCTTCATTAAAAAGATTTTAGTTCATCTTGAGTTCACTGACAATACTTGACTTTAATGTAAAGTTATGTCAGTAGTAATAATGAGAGTTTTATCTCTTCTTTCATTGCAGACATTTGCACTATTAAATTTTCTAGCAGAGAGCTTCATATTTTCATACATGGGATTATCTCTTTTTACTTTTCAAAATCATCAGTGGGATCTTGGCTTTATATCATGGACATTTGTATCCTTTGTGATTAAGTTTCTATGAATTGTATGTTATTTTCAATTGTTAAACATTTTGACAAACCTAAGCTAAAGCAAGAGTTACCGATATCTTTAGAGTGAATTGTGATAGATAGAGTTTGGACTGGAAAATATCTCCAGATTTTAAATCTCCAGAGGTTTGTACTTCCAGTCAACTTTTCTTCTCAGGACTACACTCATTAGTAAGAATGATCCAATTCAATCCAGGTTTGGCATGACTATTCTGGTGGTGATGGGTAGGGGGTGGGGGGGATTGTAACCTTAGGTTAGCATAAATTTTTGTAAAGGTTTGGGTTATTTCAGCTTTGGTGCCATTCACCCCCTACCCCCACCTTCTCCACTCAACCCCTAACCCCACCCCTACCCCTCATCTCCTACCCCCCACCCCCAGAATAGTCATGCCGTCCAGAATAGTCATGCCTGTGCTCAGTCCATTTTGTCTTTTAGCAGTATGTCACATGACCTTATACTCATCAATCATTTACTTTGGATTTGATCATTTTGGTCTTCATGGTTTTGCAATTTTGCATTCTGTAAAAAACGAAGAAGAATGTAATCAATGGTACCTCCTATTTTTCTGTGTTGTCAGGTGCCAGTTGTTATGATTTCTTAACTTGTGGTCTGCATAGCTGGCCATGACTTTAGGAAGACTCTGCAATGTTTATCCATTATCCTTTTTACTCAACTTAGGAAGACGTAACAAGATTAATTACAATTTCCAACATATGATGGTCTTTGCAGGTAAATGAATCTGTTCAAGATTGTATTTATTTACCTCTCCATTCCCGAAAATAACTTCTAGAAAATAATTCAAATGCATTCAACAATTAAGGAGTGTTGATAATCAATCATTAGGGAGCCTAAGTGAAAAGGAGGATTGTGGCGGCCTACAAGAACATCATCTGAAGCAACCTTGACACACACATCCAGAGCATGTAGAGCTGTTATTAATTTTTTACTCTTGTTATTTTTGCTTTATAGTCTGTTTGATGTTGTTGTTCCAGTCTAAGCTTGCAAATGCCCTGCAACAATTTTTTTTCACTTTCAATTTATTTATCATGATTACGGTACAATTGTTCTTTTCATTACAGGTTTAAGGGGTGCTGTGGCATTTGCTCTTGCAATGCGCAACACCGGATCTGTTCCACGGCAAATGATGTTGACATCAGTGTTGATCGTTGTCTTAGTAACAGTGATAATTAATGGAGGTGCTACAATGTCAGTACTCACGTTGTTAAAAATAAGGTAATTTGATGTTATGCCAGTTATTAATTAAACGTCATTGTAACCTTAATCTTAGTGTTTGTTGGCTTAATTGTGTGGCAAGTTTATTACCGCATTTTGTGGGATAATGAGTTATGCCGGGAAATTCTGTAAACTTTTTTTGCAGTATGTTAAATTATCACAGGTAGATACATTGTTACAGTATTTATTAGAGTGAGGTGTATGACAACTGCAGACTGCCTACAAATAGTGCTGATAAACTGTCAGAATTTGAGTCTAAGCACACAAGTCATTTCAAATAGCTCTGATAAACAGTATATAAGTCTAAGCACCCATTTTAAAACGATTACCTTTCAATAACTGTGATTTCGGAATTTTCAGTCTGCAAGCTGTGGTCTGTAAGTGTCAGACACCAATGAGAATGTCACAATACAACTCACACGATTCTTATCACTACAAGAGGGATCATACATTCAAAGAGTGGTCATTCATGTCTTTCTGATATGGATATTATAATAATTATACATATAATTACATATTAAATATATACATCTTATTCAATGGTTTAACATATAATACGCGGGGATATTTTGTTGCGTACTGTATTTTTCCAAGCAATGAGCAAAATGTCTGCGGGTATCATACACTTTATGTTAAACTATCGAATAAGAGATTTATTATTCCACTACAAAAGGTGTTTTTGATTCAATTTTATCTGGTAAGAATGTTTCTTTAAAAAATGCATCATCTGTCCTTCAGGGCCCTTGCGAATGATGTAAAGAGCACAGAAAGCCAGCTAAATGTCCTTTATTTGATTGTATAAACGAAATGATGAGAGACAAGCGATGACAAGCTAAATTCTCAGGCATTGTATCTTGTTGAAAACAATTTATCTCATTGAAAAACTCCCGTTCTGTCTGTATTTTATCTGTTCTAAATCGGTCAAACCGGGACACTGCAGTGTATTACCAACTCATATTTTGCATGTTCTCTTGACCAAATATGGTAAAATGGCGTAATAGTGGAAATATAATAAATGTAATTATTACATGTCCACAAATGCAATTCAATTCACAACGCTTTGCAGAAATGCAACGAAGTTTCCCCTCACATTTCTCTCCAACTTCAACATCACTTGTGTCCACCACAAGGTGTTCCTGACCATAGACTCCAGAAAGATAAACAGCTACACTTACCCTAACCAAAAATAACGCTGACCCAATCGTTACCCTTACTTTGGAATAGGTAGCAAATGCGTAGACTTTTACTTCACACTTTCAGTTGGATATAATTTACAAATCGGGGTGTAAAATGTAATTATTATTATAAGCATTTCTGGACATAACTGGTCCTATAAGAACTATATAAATTAGGTACATGTAGTTACTTAATACATACTAATTGTTTCAGAGTCGGTGTGGATCCAGAAGAAGAAGACAAGAAATCAACTTTTGTTTCGGTCAGCACTGTAGGTTTGATGTTACCTTTGTGAGCCCGGCTGGAAATCTTGCCGAGATCTTGCCAAGATTCTTATTTCTTTCGATCTGTCAGGCAAAGATTTCATGGAAAGCGCGTGCTTGTGTTTTATAATAATTATGTAACCCTGCTCTGCTTCTAACACATTTTTCTTTCTAACTGTGCTAAGAAGTGCATTAACAAGAGTTTGCATGCATTCCAAGAGGCCAACTTGCAGATTTTACTCTAACACCAGATGTTACTCATCACTTGAGAGACCCTTAATGGTTGAAAGGATTAAGATCTTGTAAGATTTCTTGCAAAATCTGACTAATCTTTGCTGCTAATAATATGAGTAATAATTAATACTTAATAATAAATATTAGTCATAATTATGAATGAAATTGATTGTTAATTTTATGAAGGTTGCAATAATCGTAACCTTCATGAAATAATTAATGATCGGGATTATATGCTGATGTGTTTGATCACTCCAAACAAGTTTTTCTGCCTTTGTCATTGATCACAGATGACATTACACTATTGAAAATAATGTGGATTTAATAGAAGCATGTGTGAAAGTCTCCCCTCCATCAATTTGTTCTGGGTTCAATTCCTGGCTGGGTGTATTGTTTGTGTTAAAATTATAATTATAATAATTATTATAATTATTACTGGTAATTATAATTAATTATTATAATTATAACTTGATATAATTTTATGGTTGGTTGGAACCCTACTTTGCTTTAAGGGGGTCTCAGGGCTGATTTGCACAGTTTAATTTTTGGTGCATGTGACAAATTTACGACAGGACTGTGACATGACTTTTGATTGTCACAGCATTTTAAAACATGTTTTAAAATGCTGCGACATTTTTTTCCGGCATACATGACAATCATAAACAAGTTGTAGGCCTGTTGTAGGCCTGTTGTAGGCTTGTCGCATGCAACAAAAATTGCACCAAATCGGCCCTAAGAGGTTGTTTACAGATTCTCTGGTTTCTTCCTTCATTTAAAAACCGTCACTTCATCATTGATTTGACTTGTAGTCTTCCAAATATTGTAAGTACAGCTTAGTCTTTTTCACAGCTATAGAAGCGTTATCATCATGGTCATCACCATTATCATAATATTGCATTAATGATGATGACAATGACATTTGTTGTCATTGACATTGAATTAATGATGATGACAATGGCATTTGTTGTCAGCAATATTGAATTAATGATGATGGCAACATTGGTATTTGTTGTCATTAATATTGCACTAACAATGGTGACAATGGCATTTTTGACCTATCAGCAAGGTGAGCCCTTGGAGACTTTTCAAGGCCAATTGAACATAAATTTTTTTAATATTGTGCTGAAAATAGACTCAACAAATTTCATGAATCCCAAATGGCAGGAGGCAGACCAGCTGCCTATTTGCAAGTGCAGATGAGAAGTTGAAATTGGAAGGATTCAGAACAGTGTTGACAGTGAATGGTCAGAAGAGGACTTGACCCAACTTCATTCTCAATGTCTCTTTGTCAATGAGGAGAGAGCCTCTTCTCGACGACAATAGAGACCGTGGGAACGAGGTTGGGACTTGACCATGGAAACTGGGGTTTTATAGTTGGGCATCACTTGGCCATTCTCGGCCTTTTATCTTTACTGTCATTATCAGCAGACAATTGTTTATCAATAATGATTTTCTAAGAGATTGTTATTTTAATCTCAATAGGAGGAAGATGACTCTTTGCGATCCAGGCAGGTTCATTATGAAAGAGCCTGGCTTTTCAGAATTTGGTATGACTTTGATGTCAAATATCCTTTAAAGCAGTGGAATGTTCTTTTCAAAGCTCCCCTTTTCATTTTATAAAAAATACAGACAGTGAATACAAAATCCTAATTAATCAGATTTAAGCAGTTTTGTGTGTGGTGTATACACAAGAAATAAATTAATAATTATTACAATTGTTGGAGGTTTAAAATGGAAAGCTAATGTGTACTTACAAACAAACAAACATAAAAATAGCAATGGACTATTTGTATGTGTTTACATTCAGTTCAAAAAATGTTTGTACAAGTTATTCGTTCAGTTTGAAGTACCATTTATTGGCTGTCAGTAATAATTAACACAATTATTCGCTGAAGGCGAGGTGAATGTCATTGAATAAAAACCAAGACAAAGTCAAGGTTTTTATTCACCGATAATCACTGAGCCTGAGATGAATATTGTTTTAGTATAATTGCATAGGTGATTATTTGTCAAAATTAATTGTCTGTCACCTTGACAAAACGGCTTGCGGCCATTTTGAAAAAAAGGCTTAGGTGATTATAGCGTAATGATCACCTCAACGGCAACCAATCAGCACAAAGAATTTTCTGTAATCACCCAATAGATGTAATTGTACTAAGATTTTGACAGTGACTGCATGTTATTGTGATTTATACCATCATTTTTGTTTGTCTTTTAACTTGCTCATATTATGTACAGTGTATATCATTTAAAATAATTATATATTTAAGGTAATGTGAAATAAGGCAAAACTTGACCACAGAGCTGAGAAAAGCACTTAAATTACTGGTAGATAATTAAATTTTGTAAAATGTTGAAGATGTGAAGACAACAACAAAGTATTGCAGAGCACTCTTTTTTTCAGGATTAATCCATGTGACCTGATTTTGCTTACATGTATGTGGTAACGTGTTTTTAAATTTTTATGATATTCAGAAAAGACAATAAAGTTAGCAAATGCAAATTGAAGAAATATTTATTTGGGGATAAAACGAAAGAAAGCGTCACGCTTTTCGCTACTCGAGGACTATTACTAATAGAGTAGCGTAGCCAATCAAAATGCAGGATTTGCATTAGTCCACTAGTTGGGTGATACTAATTATGGATAACGGTGTTGCATCACATTAACAAAAATTAATTCACAACCTCGAGGCTGAGATGTAGCTGAGAGTGAAAATCCATAATTATTAAGTGTTCAAATCCTACCATCTGCTATCAACTACTAGTAGATCGAGATGATGAAGGTTACATGTTTCTTGTAAAACTTCCTAGTAAATAATTTTTTACTCTTGCTTCCTTAACTTATCGTACATTTATGAAACCAATTTTTACCAACCATGGTCAACCCTTGACCCAAACCTTGCCAGGCTGGTGTGGTCCACTTGCAAGATTTCTCTCACCACAGCTGGAACCCAAGGTACGAACCGTTCCTGCCTATGGTTTAGACCACATGAAGCCCGACTTTTAATGTTATATACAGGGTGGTATTGGAACTGTTATCACAGGCGACCCAAACACATTTGCTCAGTCAATCTAACGATTTGTAGGGTTTAGGAAACATGAATTGCAGAAAAAGATCGGCTTATCCTAGTTTACAGCTTAACTTACTTTTATTCAAATTTACTTTGTGTCCTTGGGTCAATTTGAGGCGTTCTGGGCTAGTTTTGAAATTTGAATGAAAGATGGGAGCAAATTTCAAAATTAGCCCAGAACACTTCAAAGTCAACAAGGTCAACAAAGACTCAAGGTGAAGTAAAAGTAAGTGTAATATTTTATTTATTTTCCTGGCTGTAAACTAGGATGAGCCAAATTTTTCCTGTAATTCATGTTTCCCATATAAATTCTACAAATCGTTACGTTGACTAAGCATTCAAATTTATATGTGTCTGGCCTGCCTTTGCTGTTATCAGAATTGAGAGCATTGTCAGCTGTCACCCACGCGATCTTTTAATGACTAATTTTCCTGATGGATCATCTGATATTATGCTTCTTAACTTTCAGGTGGAATCTGCAAAAGCAGACAGTGACGATGACATGATCAACATCAATGGCGAGTTGTCATTCACCACTGATGTGATGATTCGACCAACCAGTGGCAGTGTAGTTAGTAATGAACCAAGTGATGTTATGAGAGAAGGTGACCTTGGACTAGGTGCAACAGGTTCTAATCGGGTGTGAATCAGCGCTTAAACATGCAACCGTAGAATTTTCCATTTCTATCAACAGCATCAGTACATGTAAATGCCACAGAACAATAGGTTTAATTGGTGCTATAGAGCGTTTTCATGTGACGTCACGGCGGCCATGTTGGTGTTCCAAAACAAAGAAATGGCAGCCATGATGGTGTACCAAACTAATCCTCCCGGAATTGAACTCTATTTTTATGCAAATACTTGCTTTTGTTTCAGTAATCCGATATGGCGGCTGGTCACGTGAGTGAAAACACTCTATAGGCTCCAATATCTGTGTGAATGAGATCTTTGCATCATGTAACCTTTTATGTAGAATTTCTAAGGTCTGTGATGGGAGCTTATGTACACCAACAACAATTTTGAAGGCTCTGATTAACATTGCAAGTGCCACAAAACAATAGGTTTTATAAGCAAAAACAATGGCTTTGAATGGATAATGGGAGGATGAAGAAATGCCACAGAAGAATAGTAGTTGTAGCAAAAACGAGTGGCTCTTGCACGTGCATTCTCTTTTTCCCTACGTTCCATTTAAGGTTGTGTGATAGCAAATGATGACGAAGTTCTCATTCTGCACTTTTACCTGTTCAGGTCAGTTTAAGGACGGTGCCTACTATTGTTATTGCGCATAGATTCTGTGCATCCTGAGATACTGGGGTTTCATATGGGTGGTGCTTATACTAATACAGGGATATTTTTGTGCGGGCTAAAACTATGGGGAGAAATCAGAACTTAGCAAGTGCTCTTGGTATCCAAGAAGAAAATTGGGGCTAACCATGGATTTTTCAATTTGGAAAAGAACACCCCACAAAATTAATATTGTAGATTAAAGAATAGACCAATTTCTATATATTAAAATTCAGTCCAAAACAAAAAGCCTTATCCCGAGGCTCTAGGGAATAAACTCATACAAATCCAGAGCCTCGAGATGATGTCTTTTGTTTATGCCTGAATTTTAATACATAAATTGTATGAAATTGATGGTCACCCCCATTTTTCTTTTTGGATTACAATAACACTTGTTAAGATATGCTTTTCCAGCATATTCTTGAGCCGCACAAAAATACCTTTCGAATTAGTAGGCACAGTCCTTAATTTCTGGACAGTGAGTGTTGAACAACTTGAAATAACTTGGTTTGTAAAACCAATAAAGAAATCTCTTGCAAATACAGTGTGTGTGTGTGTGTGTAACTGACGTCCTTGTAGAGGTCAAAAGAACCATTGTTACTCTAATTAGGCCTTGCTAATTAGGTATTGTTTCCTGGACATTAATTAAATTTTGGATCCGGTATATGAGAGACTAGCCAAAACCTTGGCCTGTGCTTCATGTGAAGTCTATACTTGGATAAAGTTATCATGATAATAATAATTATTATTATACATTGGTGTCATCAAGGCAATTTTGATTGGCTATAATCAAGCAGCTAATTCTTGCTTGCTCCGTTTCTCTTATGTCATACCTACGGACAATATTTTTATGCATGCAGAAGTGACGTCACCTACTGGTAACACA
This sequence comes from Montipora capricornis, assembly GCF_036669925.1. Taxonomy (NCBI): domain Eukaryota; kingdom Metazoa; phylum Cnidaria; class Anthozoa; order Scleractinia; family Acroporidae; genus Montipora; species Montipora capricornis. The sequence goes on along the minus strand of NC_090895.1, from coordinate 25,063,567 downwards.
CTAACCAGCAGTTTGATCAGTTTTGTCATGGCGGAGCTCAGCTCAGGAATATGCATAATAAAACAATTATTGGATTCGGTTTTTGCATGATGGCGGTAATTAATATCACTAAAAAATTCAACTTGAAGGCCTCAGTTTGTGATATCCCCCTCAGCCTTCGGCTTCGGCAGATAACACAAACTTTGCCCTTGATAATTATCACTATCATGCTCAACCTCATCCAATAATAATTGTTAATTATCATGGCATTTGAATACCCGGGGCTAGTTCTGAACACGGTTAGGAAATTTCAGCCAAATTGTAGTTAGTCTAAACTCCTTATAGATAGCAAACTTTTGAAAACAAATGATGTACAGTAAGTGTTAATTTGACAATAGTTATTATGAAATTCATTTTCTGGATTTGAGATTATATATGACTCGAGGTTTGTGAAGCATGGTCAATCATAGAAAACTTGTAAAATTAGGAACATGAACAGGTTAAAATTTGACATTAAATTTATAAATTTAAGGCTTAAAGGCCCACCTTTCACTGAAAGGTATTGCGTGCCTGGGAACAAGTTTCCTAATGTATATGAAATTCATCCAGGCAATTAGATTGCTATGATAAGCAATGCGAATTCCCATAACATGAACAAACGGTCGAAAAGCCTGTCAATTGAAGATGGGCCTTTACTAAATAAAAGAACTAAAAATTATTATTCATGATGGATGTGTAATCATTAACAATCTTATAGTGCGCATCAAATCAAACTTCTGAATATTGCACATTAATGAATCCTTTTGTTTTTTCAATAGTGGCAATCATTTTAGCAGACCAGCACTGCAGACAGTGTTGGAAGAATGGGGACCCCTTCTTCCTTTGCAAGCCACATTTCATTTTTGACTCAGCTTTTCAGCACCGTGACACGACAGTGCATATCACCCTCTCTCAGGTATTAGGGACCTTTAGATTCTATGACGAGAACGACTATGAGATTTGATTGCCCATTTTAAGCAAAAATACCTAGAAGGTTTATAACCTGGACGATTAATCTTGCTCTTTGTTAGCAGTGTAGGTTGTTATTCTTATTGCTGGTAACTGAGCCTTTTTGCTGATCGAAAAGTGCCAAAACTGTTACCGTGTTGGCGACTTGTTTTGACCTGATGATATCTTTGCCAAACCTTGTACTAAAATGATGACAGTTATCACGTTTTCCCCGCCAAAATGACGCTGGTTTGCACGCGCTCACTGTTGTTCTATGAGAAAATCTCATACTCTTAGTCGTTCTCGTCCTAGAATCTAAAGCTCTCTATTGACCAACTGCAAGCAGTGGTATCTGTTTTGTCCCTCAACCCTTGCTGTAAAAATGATTGATGGCAGTAAAAAACAAAAGCACAAATTGCAATAATTTGAAGTCTAAGGTTTGCATGTTTCTTCAAATTAATTTAAAGTACTTCTTATTGTGTTGTTCTCACGTCATGTTGCTGCATTCTTTATGCTAAAAGCAATGTCAAGTGAAGAATACTTATAGTTAAAATTAATGTTGTACAATGCTGAGTAATTAGTTGCAGAACTTTGTTAATGCAAGAGAATGTACTATTAATTTTTGATCACAGATCACCTTTCATGTACAGAGCATCTATGCTCTCACTTTAACATTAGGTAAAACTCATTGACTAATAATTATTTCTCATATTTTACAAAAACTGCTGTAACTAGATTTATGAATCGAAGTCGTTTTAAATAAATTCAAATTAAAATCAATAAAGGCAGTGTGTGAATTCACTTTAAAAGGATAGGGTTTTTCAACTTTGGTTACTTTGCAAATCAGCAAAACGTACTAGGCTTTCAATCAATGATATGTTACTCCCTGCGAATTACTGGGAGTAACGTATTGCGAACAGCCAAATGAGTGAGTGAATGATGGGAGAGGCAAAATCTGCGGCATTATGCAGCACATCCTGTTGTCAACAAATAAAAATACAACACAACTAGTGGATCACTTTTTGGATTAGCTAATAGTAACTGGTTTTCTCTGGGTCGAGACCAAGTGGTCATCTTGAAGGGAATAACAATAAAAACACCAAACAAGAATTACATGTAGTTCATAGCGTTCCAATCATAAGAAATTAAATGGCAAATTTCAACATTGTCAATAAGACAGTTGATAAAAGGTGACTTTAGGAAACATCAAAATCAGTGGAAAGTGATGGTAAAAAAAAAGAACTCTCCCAAATTCAGTAGAGAATCCCTTTCCAGTAGAAGGCTGATAACCATTCAAATCCAAGCAAAAAATATCAATAATACCAGGTGGAAAGATGTTTATGCTCATGAGCCAAATATCTTTTTTCTGGGATGGCCGCAAAAATTAATTGGCTTTTGTTGTGAAGAAGGATGATTAATTTAAGGACCACTCCTACTAATTCAAACATATTTTTGTGTGGTTTATGAATATGTCGGAAAAGCAAATATTGACGAGCGTCATTGAAATCCAAATTTTAAAAAAAATGGGGTGGCCATGCCCCCGGGGGTTGGGGCGGGGGAATTTTGAAAAGAACCCCTAAGAGGTACCAAGATCCTGTCTTGTGGGCGTGGCATGAAATTTTTTCACCCCCAAGAGGTACCAAAGTATGGGTTTTAATTAGACAAAATTAACAATTAGTTAATTGTCAAATGTCTCCTATCATAATTTTTCGGCTCAATACCCTAAAAGGGACCACTAAAGCGCCCGCTGTGGGCCTTTTGCGGCTGAACACCCTTTAGAAGAGGTACCAAAACCACTTTTTTAACCCCTAAAAAGGTATGACGAGCACCCCATCCTTTTTATATGGGAATCCCCCCCCAACAGCACTTGCTAAGTTCTGCTTTCTCCACATAGTTTTAAACTGTGCAAAAATATCACTGTATTGGTTAGAACTACCCATAGGAAACCAGAGTATCTCAAGATGCAAAGAATGTAATAACAGTAGTAGGCACTGTTAGATCAATTTCCAGTTACAAATCACAGAGCAGTCTTGTTCAGTTTGTCCAAGTCAATGTTTCTGCCACGCAAGTCGTACTGCGCATGGTTGCATTTATTGTTTGACAAGCGTTTTTCATTTTCAGATAATATTTTTAACCATATCCAGTCACTCATTTGTCCACATTTGAGGACAGTATTTTAGAATCCAATCGGCATGCAACTGGTAATGGTTTGCAAGCTCGGAGTTGATGCTTTTTAGGATAGGATAGGATAGTCCAGAACCAGTGTTTCTCCACTCTTCTGTCAAAGTACAGTTCAAAATAATCTTAAGACACTTCATTATTCACAAACAAGACTTTTCCTCTGTGACTGTAAGTGTAGAATGAAGGTCTATTACCCAGTGATTCCCAGCTCCTGAGATAAAAATTTGACAGAGAAAATAAAA
>NC_090895.1:25052678-25055178 GCF_036669925.1 Montipora capricornis | reverse complement strand
GTATTTATTATACGTTCTCACGTTATTTCCTACTGCATTTCTCCATTGTCTCTGCATTGTCTCCACAGTCTCTGCTTACGAGCCAGAAGGCCCATCAGGCCGGCACTTATCTCCAGTTTCATTAGCATGAAGCGACTAGATGGGATACTAGTCCATCGCAGGGTTACCCCCAGAATTTCGCCGGTACTGACCCATTTATACACGTGCACCTGGGTGGAGAGAGGCACCGTGAGAGTAAAGTGTCTTGCCTAAGAACGCTAAGGACTTAATGACTGGCTCCAAGGGAAACAGCGAGTTTTGTTTCCCCGAGACCCTCAATGTTCCCCGAGGCGAAGCCGAGGGAAACATTGAGGTCGAGCCGAACCCGAACCCGAACCCGGACCACTGGATCTGAGCACTCTAACCATGAGGCCACCGCGCCTCCTACTTTCGCAGAGAATAAATTAACAGATATTTTAGCCGGGAAATAAACACAATTTGGTTAGATAATGCATTCATTGAGAATCCTTGACACATCGAGGTGTCCAAATGGGATGGTATGTGAGTGCAACACAAATGTAGCATGTACATAAAAGACGCTCTAATTCGGGAGCCTGGGAACTAGTTCTTCACTTCCTAGTACCCAGACTCCGGAAATAACGCCTTTTAATTAATACTTCACGAGCCATTTGGATACAGCTGGCAATCAAGCAAGTCTGTCGCTTTTCCAGGTACAATTTCCGTTCTTGTGCTGTTTTATATCCGTTCATTTGATTCACGGTAATATTTGGAGAAGAAATTTACTTGTAATTCGCCCAAAATATGTGCAAACGCGATGCGACTGATCATTTTATCAGGCGTCATAAATATTATTATGATTTGCGAGTTAATGTAACTACATGGTGACCGCTTTTGTCTCTTTCAATTATTTAAATACGTTTTCTCAAAAGGGACGTTAGGGAGCTTAATTAACCAAGCACGACGTTGACAACAGCGAGATCGTCATCTAAAAATACAACTCCGCGTTTCTGCAATCATTTCTCAATTATTCCAAGTCATTATGCTTGCAAAATCATAGTCCGCCCGGACTCGCAGGGTAAGAAATTATAAGGATTTGTATGGGAATCTCGATATCAAACTGAAAAAGATATTTGCACGCAAAAGTTCGCAATAAAAAGGCTGTACTTAATTGTCGTGGTGACTTGCTCGGTTTTTGTGTGGTAATTTGCCTGATTGAATGCGATTTAAGCGACTTCTCAAATTCCCGGGTTGTCACTGGTACCTAAATAAAGGAAACGCTGGAAAGTATAAATTGTTATCTTACCTCACATCTCGCCGATAAAATCACACTTCTCTGGCATCAGTCAAGCTCGAAGTCCGGCAATGGCCACACAGATAAATTTCCTTGACCAAGTTTCAAGGTCCAGGGAGCATCCATTGCTTAGAAACAGCGCAAAATATTCAATTTTTCAAAATCCTTCGAGGCTCGTTTACAACGGATTTAGACACGGCTGTCAGGCCCGAGTGAACGGTTGACCAGCCGAGTCAAAATTCATTGTAAGCGAGCCACGAAGGATTTTGACATTTCGTGTTGAGCATGTGTTAAAAATCAATCTAAACTCTATGAAAATAACTCTAAGAATAGCTGTCCCTGTAATTAACCCAACGGCATATTTTGTCACATAATAGAGCCGAAAGAAAAAAGCGAATTTTCGTCCAAGGGGCACTTTAAGCTCCCTATGGTATCATGAGCGATATTACTGTTTTTCATTGTTCACTCAGATTACCAACTCTCCTCCTTGCATGACAGCGTATACAAAAGCTTCTCTTTCCTTTCGTGCGTGTAAGCCATCGGCAAAGTTAAAAGAACAGCCTATAGTTTCGACTCTTTTTTAAACTGTTATTGAATTGCTTGTCTTAAATGCAACGTCTTTTCCCGTCATGTTGTTTTTCGTGGGTGGCCTTATTTATTCACAATTTGCCAGTTAACCATATAATGACCTCTCTTCAATTATCTAAATACCCTTTCACCAAAATAGGAGGTATGATGCATTACAGGAAAAGTCTGAGTAAAATTTATTTTTTGTCCATGTGATGAATTCCGTTGAACGCGAAGTCATTTTCTTCTGAATAATTTATGATCATAGTGTTTGCATTCCCGCGTTCAAACTGGTTTAGGTTTTGTTTCCTTTAGATGAATACACTGTAAAGGAGTTCACGGGAATATAAGGACGTTTGCCGATTTTTTCTTTTTTTTTTTTTTGCTGAAATTCATCAGTTTATTCATAAACCACTTTTACAGAGAACAGAAGAAGAAAAGGTTACTTGAAAAAACGGTTAGCCTAACTTTAGTATTTCAAGATGTAACGCAATCGAGTCACGTTCATGTAGAGCTTGAGACACCAGTGGACAGTTTCATTACATTAGAGTGGAGACATTCCTCAAAATCCTGGGGTCTTTTACATTTTGTTGCATTTCAGTATATTATCTGATAAATGAAATAAGTCCAACTGCATTACAC
>NC_090895.1:25040178-25047678 GCF_036669925.1 Montipora capricornis | reverse complement strand
CGCATATAGCAATGGATTTATGAAGGAGTTTGCAAAAAAAAGGAAGATCAGAGTATACTGTAAATGCGAGCATTTTTGATGAGAAATTGTATCATAACTCCCCCCTGAATAAACAAAAAAAAGAAAGTCGACAATCAAAAGTGGCAGCAATAGTGTTAACGATACAACTGTTACTAGGAACAGTGTCTTGGTCAGTTTTCTTTCTCTAATGATTGCTCCATGATGTTGAGGATGAGTTCCACAGTAAAATTTAATAGCGATGGACGTGTAAGAAACAAAGATAATAAAAGACACACATAATAGGAATGAGAAGTATGCCGAGTACACGTGATCCCAACTAATGTCACCCAACAGAAACTGTGACAAAAAAATAGCCGTAAACAGTCCAGTTATTAACCAGACGGCCGCAACAGCTGCTCCAAAGATATTCTTTTCGATAAGGCGATGCTTGATTGGACGAAAAGTTGCGTGCATTCGCTCCAAAGAAGTAACTGCAAGGTTTGTTATTGAGACTGCTGGAAAGTAATTGAACGAAGCTACTAAGACCACGTAGATCTCGACTGAATTCAAAAACTTAATCGTCCAAAAGTTACAATCGTTTGCCAGGGAGAAAATCCAGAAGATCACACTGCATGCATTAAAAATGTCTGCCACTGCCAGGCTGATCACCAAGTACATGCTACGCTTGCGAAGTCTTGGCTCTTTCAGGTAAATGATGATTGTAAGGGCATTCAATGTGACCATAGTAACAGCCTCGATGCCAAGTACTATGAACCAAGCAATGTACTCGGATGATGAAGCATCATTGATCATCTACGAGAAGAAAGAAAACGACGACGATCAAGCTGACGTAAGGATAAATTTTCATTCACAAATACTTACATTCTTAAATAACAAATAATGCACTTGGAAAAATTGATTCATTTTGATTGGCTGCTACAGTGCAGTCTTGGGAATTTGTAAACTATTCCCCCCCCCCCCTCCCCTTTACAATGTTGCATTTTAATAGTTTGAGAAAGCAGGACAAGTGTATTAGTATGGACGGCCCGACAGGGGGGGTGGGGGTGTGGATAAAGTGATCATAAAGACGCATGCGTCACCCGATCATTCGAGTGCACGCGCGAGTGGAGTTACAGCCCAACACAAACGGATTTAAGCGGCAATCAAACTTTTTGTGTGGAATTTTCGTAGTTTTCGTGAATAGGAGATGTCGATTTATATTTCATATATATAGGAATTAGAAGAAAGTGAGCGAAATTAGCGGTATTTGTTTATTTCTGGTGACCCATTTTGAACCATGAGCAGACGCAAGCAGCGTTTAGAATTGCGTGTGTCGCTTACGCGCGTGCGCTCAGCCGAAAACCCTTTCGAGCCTCCTTAAGGGCCCACTGACGTATTTTTGCTAAGGATGTAATGGTTAAGTAATTTGAGAGAATTTGGCATTATTTTGGTCAGTTTCCAACTTTTGTAAGCCGATGACCCTAAATATGACGTCATCATACCACGCCCATGGTCACGCGACCAATAAAAGAAAACTCTAAATTTGTCTCCGTGCTACGCAATTTGGGTATTTAATAAATGGTTTGATAATTTGTATTCGTTTTTGCATCCAGCCAAGCATGGTTTTCTTTTTATTTTGAAAAATGTTCTTTTTAAAGACATAAACGATACTGAAATACCCATAACTTTTTCAAAAAAGATGATTTTAAAAAATCAATGCTTAGCTATATTCTGTATTTGGGAGTGAAACGTGCCATGTAAAAAAATATATAATTCAATTTAAAATCGCCGGAAATTTAGCTTTTTTCTCAAACCGCAAGTCAGTTCGTTTACGCATGCGCAGTTTATCTGAGAAATAGCGCGCGGAAGGGCAAGAAAAAACCTTCGATGGAAACAACAGTTTGTGCGGTGACTTTTGCTTGTGAGTGGGTTTTCTTCTCAGCTCATGATATGATGACGTCAGTTACCGGAAGTAACATTTCACTTCCTTAGCAACGCGCGAAAAATCTGTCTGTGGGCCCTTAAGACCATAGGATGTTCGGTGGAATCTCTCTGAACGAATGTTTAGCCTATTATTAAATATAGTTAGGTGTGCTTTCTAAAAATGGACCCAGGGCCTACTCCAAAGAAAATGTAATGCAAACGCACACAAATGAATCCTGAACCCACACAGCAAAAAGTAAACTAAACATGCACCCGTAGTTCAACATTTTCCAAACATGTCGAGTTGATAGAGCTTATATTTGACCACTTTGCTGTTTTGATTGAAAAAATATAAATAAATAAAGATATATACCGACCTTCAGTTGCTGTACTTTAAGAACAGACACCAGGATCAGTATCACAACGGGACGCAGATAATCACGAGAAAGCCTTGATAACTGAACAAATGTCTGAAGAGTAATGCTTCTGTTTTTTGAGTTATTATTTAAGAGGTAAAATTAAACATGTATTTAGTTAACTTTCCGTCTTGGGCAATTTGTCAAAACCTTGCTTGACAACTTGTGAAACATTAAACCAATTTTAGGGTATTCATCCCTATTTCAGTATTTTAATCTCCTGTTACACTAAGCTGACAACAGGGTTCGTACGCGTCTTGAAAAGCCTTGAAAAGCCTTGAATTTTGAGAGTGCATTTTCAAGGCCTTGAAAATCCTTGAAAATCTCTGCTCTTCATTTCTGGTCCTTGAAAGTCCTTGAATTTTTTTCTGGTCCGCATTTTTAATCTTTGAAAACTTCAGTGAAAATAATCAGCCACTCAAGTCATGTCATACAAACGTACATTATTTTCACGCATGTACGTTACGGAAAATGAGGAAGACCATTTCTATGGGTAAATTCATCGACGTAAATAAAAAAGAGGTCCTTGAAATTTCAAAATTTGGCCCTTGAAAATCCTTGAAAAGTCCTTGAATTTTTGGTCTGAAAAAGTGTGCGAACCCTGTGACAAACATGCGACCAATTACGGCAGAAGTTATTAACTCACAAATGCAGGTGAGAGCTTTTTTTACAAATGATGTGCGCTATCATTGACAGATTAAGCACTCTGTATTTTGCAGCATAGCCTGTTTGACTTGACATCATGCTTTCCTACTATTTATTTGTTTATTTCTTTAACGAATTCGCCCAAAGGCAGGTAATATTACAATACGACACTAGCTCCCCTATTAGGTAAATTACCCGACCCAACCCCTAAAAGAAAAAAAAGATACAAAGCCACCCACTTACAAGCACAAAAAAAAAAATTAATAACAAACAAACTACATAAATAGTGTAAAAAAAAATATGGAAAAAGTTATGATAATGAAACGATTCAGACGAAGATTGCAAAACGTTCCACATATGCAACTATATAGGGAAGAGAAAAAGGTTCAAAAACACTAAACTAGAAATACGGTTCAATAGGGTAGAGAACCGTAGGAACGTATGAAACGTTTCAGCATCTACAACTAGTAAATAGGGAGCTTACGAAATCAGGACGGCGACGGCAACGAGGACTTCGTTTTAAAATACGAGTTCGCGTTATTCATATCACTACGAAACTATCTCATGTCGTTTCGCGTTAAAAATGTGTAGTAACTGTCGAGGAATTAAACTGGTATGAGTGGGTTGGAAGCGTAGGGAGAGAACTGAAAATTCATCGTCATGTGCTAACGTCCTCCACAGAACCTTGAATTTGGTCATTTCACGTCGTCATTTAGGAGATGACCGCAAAGAAATGTACCAAAATGTAAAACGCACGTGCAGAGCGTGCAGAGCCATTATTTTTGCTCCCTAAACCTATTGTTTTGTAGCGTCGTCGTTGCCGTCGGCGTCGTCGTTTCGCAAGCTCCCTAATATGTTCAGACGACGATACTTAGGATAAACTAACTTGTAAGAGCGAATGTCGTCTTGGTTAAAAACAATAGTAAGTCTTCCTGTACGATTTGTTTCCTAATATATATAGTAGAGGATACCTAAACTTCGAGCCAGGATTCGAGCCAGGATCCGAGCTAGGATCCGAGCCAGGATCCGAGCCAGGATCCGAGCTAGGATCCGAGCCAGGATCCGAGCTAGGATCCGAGCCAGGATCCGAGCCAGGATCCGAGCTAGGATCCTAGCCAGGATTCGAGCTACAATGATCTTTTTCCGCTATTTTTCATGAACACGAACTCTGTTACGAAAATTATTGCGTGACTAGTATTTGGAACATTCGCGAATATCCTATTTTTGTCTCGAATCTTCTAGAATATTTAATTAGTGCTGTATCATTGTGATTTAGTAATTCTATTTTAAGCCGTTTGCGTATGTTGCTGTAAATAGTTAACTTCTTATTGTAATATTACTTTATTTAGTATAGCCGGAAAGTTCTAGAATCTTTCGCTGTAAAGTATATAAGCGAATCGATGTAGTGTTTAGAGGTTTTTTTAATCTCAGGAATGTTTTTTGAGTTTTACAGTAGTGTTTACTGAAGTGTGACGAAGGTCGCGTGTAAAGCTTGGAGGCTTTGAAGAGTGACAGAGGTCGTGTTTGTTAAGTGTAACAGAGTTTACGTGGATATCAAGGCAGAGGCCGTGTGTTTATACAAGAGCGACGGAGGTCGAAGTATTGTTAACAAGTCTAGCGTGTGCTTGTTGTGACGTCCGGAGTGGAATTACTACGTTCGTGTGAAATAAACAACTTCGTTGTGTTCTGACACTGCGTTCTGATTAGACTGCAAACTATACCTACCACTTTAAAACATTGAACTCATAACAATGTCATTCACCTAATTATTATTATGCAGCATTATAATCCTGGCTCGAATCCTGGCTCGGATCCTAGCTCGGATCCTGGCTCGGATCCTGGCTCGGATCCTAGCTCGGATCCTGGCTCGGATCCTAGCTCGGATCCTGGCTCGGATCCTGGCTCGGATCCTGGCTTTATACTTAGTTTATCTCTATATAATAAGCATTAATTTTATTAACCTTATTTCTCACTCCGAAGTACAAATTACGACTGCATCTTTCTTTTTTTTTTCTTCCAGTCCATTTACAGCTTTGTGTTCGTGACGTAAAGGCCAGGACACACGAGGCGATAAGTCGCTGCGACACGTCGCGGGGACAAGTTGCTGCAGCAATTCGCCTCGTGTGAGACGGTTGATTTTATGAAAATCATTGTCGCTGCGGCAGAATTTTGATGCTGCGATCAGTTGCACGAATTCAAAACCAGTTTGAATTCGTTCGAATGATCGCACAGATGTGCACATTTTCCCGCGATTTGTGTCGGCTACGTGTACTTAGTTCGAGTTTGACTCGTTTACTGGATTGTCTCCGTCCTTTTTGATTGGCCAAAGTAATTACTTTGGTTTTGGTTTTACGACCCTCGATTGAAACTCGCTCTAAGGGCCGATTTACACGGTGCGATTTTTGTCGCATGCGACAAGCTCGCGACAGGCCTAAGACATGACTTACGATTGTCGTAGCGTTTTATAACCTGTTTTAAAATGCTACGACATATTTTCTGACCTACACAACAATCGTAAGTCATGTCGTGGGGCTGTCGTAAGCCATTGTCGCATGCGACAAAAATCGTACCGTGTAAATCGGCCCTAAGAAATGCAGTGAAGTTTCTATCAAAACCAAGGTCAACTCCAGCCTCACTTTCGTTCATAGAACTACATATGGAGGTGGGGGCGTTTGCTTTTATGTAAAAAAGTCAATTAACTTTTCGGTGCGCAACGATCTTTGCATGGACAGTCTTGAGAACCTTTGTATTGAAATACGCAAACCTCGCTCTAAATCATTTATTGTTGCTACGTGGTATAGACCACCTAATTCGCTTGTTGGTATATTTTCACCTTTTGAAGAGTTGATTGGGAAATTGGATTCCCTTAATACTGAATTCTACCTTTTAGGGGATCTAAATTGCAATATGGCCGCATCCCAGTTTGACAGCGATACACGCAAATTATTAACTATCACGGATGTTTATGGTCTTCAACAACTCATAACAGAACCAACAAGAATAACCGAAACTTCTGCAACATTGATTGATTTAATTTTTACTAACTGTCCTGACAAGGTGTTATGCTCAGGTGTGCGTCATATTGGCATTAGCGATCACAGCATGGTCTATGTCTATCGAAAATTAGCCATTAATGGACAGAGTAAGGGTCACACTAATATAACCTATAGGAATTTTCGAAGTTTTGACCGTGATAAATTTCGTAGCGATGTTGCATCTCAAGATTGGGATCACATAAACAATTCTTCCAATCCAAATGATGTGTGGAATGAATGGAAGGAATCCTTTTTGGCTATTGTTAACAAGCACGCTCCATTGAGAACCACTCGTGTTCGCGCGCGGGGTTCCCCATGGATTACTTCTGAGCTTAAAAAACAGATGCACGATCGAGATATTTTGAAACTCAGAGCAATTAGATCAAAAAATCCTAATGATTGGGTTCACTTTAAAAGACAGCGGAACAAAGTCAATAGTGCGGCTAGGCTAGCGAAGCAAGTTTATTATCAAAATATGCTAAACGAGCATAAGGGTGATTCCCGCAAAACCTGGCAGATCATCAATGAGCTGTCTTCCCGAAATTTCGTGGAAACGTCTGTGAAACAACTGAATGTAAATGAGCAATCAGTAACAGCTCCAGCAGAAATAGCGCACGAATTTAATCGTTATTTTGCTACCATTGGCCCGAAACTTGCTAGTGATATTCCTTCTTCAGATGGCAACAGCTATCTGAATTATCTCACTAGCACGGATAAGGAGTTTCAGTTCCGCCCAACCTCCACAAATGAAGTATTTTCACTGCTGAATAAACTGAAAAAATCAAAGGCAGTCGGCCTTGACAAAATTTCTTCTCGACTTATTCGTGAATGCGCGGATCTTATTTGCAAACCGCTGTGCTATATTTTCAATCAGTCATTAAATGTAGGTGTGTTCCCAGACGACTGGAAGTGTGCACGGGTCACTCCACTATTCAAACAAGGGGAACGTGATGACCTAAACAATTACCGCCCAATTTCCGTTATCCCGGTTATAGCCAAAGTGTTCGAAAGAATAGTTTATAACCAATTATATGCGTACCTAACAAAGCATAACGTAATATGTAAATGCCAATCTGGTTTTCGCTCTATTCATTCCACCGTTACGGCTTTACTTGGGGCTACGGATACTTGGGCTTACAACATTGACCGAGGAAAAATAAACGCTGTTGTTTTCCTAGACCTAAAAAAAGCTTTTGATACGGTTAATCACGAGATCCTTTTATCTAAATTAAATAATTACGGCATACATGGCATTTCTTACAACTGGTTTAAGTCCTATTTGGACAACCGCACTCAAAAGTGTTCCATTAATGGATCACTTTCTAAAACTTGCTCACTAAGTTGCGGCGTCCCTCAAGGGACTATTTTGGGTCCATTGTTGTTTTTGCTATATATCAATGATCTGCCAAACTGTCTAACGAATTGTATGCCATGGATGTACGCAGATGACACCCACCTAACATATGCGGGTGACAATACAG
>NC_090895.1:25030178-25035178 GCF_036669925.1 Montipora capricornis | reverse complement strand
AATTCACGGCTTAAAAAATGTTTCTCTTCATTGTAGATGCTGTATTGGTTTCTTGACTGCTCTGTTTTGCTTTCTTGAGGGGATTGAATCGCTATTTGTGCGCTGAGTGTTTAAAATTCTGCATGCGACAGTGGTCACCATAGGCTAAAATTTTCAAGTTCCGATTCAAAAAACCTGGCGCATGCGCACCCGTGACAGTGCCCCTTTTAATTTCACACAATATAACTGTGCGCAAGCATATCAGCATAAAACCTGGAACATTAAGGTGATTCCCAGGTTTTGTATTGCTCAACGCTACTGCGCATAATTTATTGCGTTATTGACGCGCGCATTAGCTCGCGCACATTGATAAAAAGGGGCACCATTTCATTGACGCTAAGCTAAATCTGTCAAGGAATGACTATTTTCTCCTGAACTAGCACGGTCACCCCCATCCCCCTCTCCTCTCTTGTTAATGGTGTTATGTACTCGTAATAGGTACACGGGAAAAAAAACACGTGAAGCTTCATTTGGAGCCAGACACTGAGTGGGAGGTGATGATGTAGCGGTCCAATTTGCTTACAATTTCTTTGCAAGATTGAGTAATTTGAAATCACTTCACTGAAAGATTTTAGCCCACAAACAAGCAGGCTCACGTTTCAAATAATATTGATTTGCTTTGCTATGCAGTCCTACCTCGATTATCCGGATTTCTCGATTACCGGACTTTTTCTCTCGTCCTAATTTTTTCATGAATATTTATTAGTCATGATCAAGATCCTTAGCTATAATTATTCTTTTTAAACTACAGCGTTGAAAAGTGAAGTGAAGGCGAGTTTGTTTCGCTTTCAAAAAGCAAACTAAAGCAGCGCTTGCACGCGTTTTAACAAATGAAGAACTTTCGAATGAGTTCTGATTGGCTTAGAGTTGCTTTGTTGCTAAGTGAAATTTCACGCTCTATTGGCTCGTTCGGCGAACAAGCTACACTACGTCACGAATGTGTATTCAGGATCATCACGATCCTTGAAAGCGCGGCGGGTCTAATTTGCAGGTCGCAGGTCGCGGGTTGCATTGTTTCACCAATAAAAGCTAACCTCAGGCCTAATTAAGCCTAAACAAAAGTTTTTAGGCTTTAGGTTAGCTTTTATGAATGTTTAGGAGCCAGAGCCAGAGCCTTATTGGATGCCGAAACAAAGGGTTCTTTCGTTCGGTGGTTGGCAAATTTGAATATCAAAAGAAATTTGACACCAATGTTTGTAAACATAAATCTTCTTTATTGTGCAAGTGGTTCTGTCTCTTGTTCCTCTGTAATTAATGAGTGGTGCGCTGTCAAGCCGTTGGTGATGAAGGGCTTCCTTTATATCGTCGTTTTCATCCTTTTCTTTGTCAAGGTCAATTGCTATTCATTATCTCACAATGTATCTTTCTCTCCTTCAAGCTGGCACTATCGTCGATTCGCCGCTTGGGACTTTCGAGACGTCCTTGGCGATTCTCGCGACACCAGCAAATTGCCATCAACAGGTGAAAAACTGCTTGCTAAAACCAGATCAAAAGCCAACAAATTGAGCCCGAATGGCATCAAAGAGGACATCATGTCGGCCCTAGAACGATACATTTTAAAAAATACCTCGTCACGTTCAATACTCATCCACGACGAGGAAAGCTCCGAAGGGCTTCATCAGCTGCATCTGTTAGCAGCTGATCCCCACAACGGCGCCGTTTGTTTAGACGGCTCTCCCCCTGGAATTTACTTGCGCTATGGTAAAGGCAAAGGAAAATCAAAATGGTTTATATTTTTCGAGGGGGGTGCATGGTGCCATGATCGTGACTCGTGTCATGAGCGCTCTAGCACAGACAAGGGTTCGTCAAAAAGCCTAACACCGTTTCTTCGTCTTGAGGGTGTTCTCTCCAGTCAAGCACGTTATAATCCTGGCTTCCACAACTGGAATTCTGCTTTGGTTTGTTATTGCGATGGTGGTTCCTTCACTGGATACCGCCGTAGGCCTCTGAAAGTTAAAGGAAAACTTCTGTATTTCCGAGGTCGGTGCATACTTGACGCGGTAGTGGACGATTTGATTCGAAGAGGAATACATAACGCTTCCGAAATCATCTTAGGCGGCCGATCGTCCGGAGGTCTCTCCGCCCTCATACACGCCGATTACATCAGAAAACGTTTTCGTCGCGTTACAAAGGCGTCTTTTCGGGTTCTTTCAGACGCGGGCTTCTTTCTCGACTCGCCCTCTTGGAATGGCAGCAGGGTTGCCCAATCTGTCTTTCGCCAAGTGCATCATTTGCACAACTCATCCACGAGTTTGAATCGCGCCTGTATACGCGCGCAAAGGCATGATGAGAAATGGCGTTGCTTCTTTCCCGAATACTCCATCCCATTTGTCGAGTCAGCTATCTATGTAGTTAACCCCTTATACGACTCGTGGCAGATTGCATATTTCCATAACGTTCCTTGCATCTTAGAACCAAAGACATGCAACGCTACAGAGTTGTCTCGCATTATGGAATTCAGAAAGAAAACTTTGCGTGGATTGCGCGCTGTTCTTAGCTCGAACCGAACAGGGCTGTTTGGAGACGCTTGTTTTACTCATACGCAGACTGCTATGAAGGACTTGTGGACTAAGATTCAAGTAGATAACGTTACAATGAATGAGGCATTTGCCCAATGGTACAGCGATGATAGGGAGAATAGATTTAGAATTGATAAACCTTATCCAAGTAATCCCACTTGTCCCGATTCCGACGCACCCTGGGTACGCTGGGGCTAGTCAATTCGTTTGTTTTAAACAGAGTTAACTGAATAGAGTGTAATGTAAAGTGCTAGATTTCAATCCTATATGAACCATGTGAGCGTTAGCCCTACTGATGGAAATGGGCCCACACAACCCACGACCTTCGGGTTAGATCTCCGCCGCTCTTGTTTGTTTGTTTGTTTGTTTGTTATTTGTTTGAGCAGGTTGAAGTTTTGGCAGCTATTCAGCTGATGTGGACCTGCTATACCCACCCACCCGTATACACACAGAGGACAGCCACAACACCGGGAACTTCATCCCCTACTCTTCTCGAATAGTGTGTGGGTTCTTTAACGTCTCACAGGGAACTAATGAACATGGAAGTTATTTGTGAGACGGGACCTCCGGCTTATCGTCCTTATCCGAGGAGACTTGAAAGTCTAACCATTTGCAGATGTAATTACAAAGGCAGCACTTTCTTCTCAGTTATTTCAATACCCTGAGTGTTGGTCCGGCTGGAGTCGAACTCACGACCTCCCGCATGGCAGCCCGGTGCTCAACCAACTGATCCACCGGTGCGCGAAGTACTTTGCGAGCAGTACTAGTTAGTTTCTCCTTCGCTTGCCGAGAGAGAAACCACTGCGAGCAACCGTAAGTTTCTTTGAGTGGGCCGTCGTCTAGCTAGCCTCCTCAGCAGACTCTCTTAGGAATTCGTCACGCGTTTCTCTCTCACGAGCGTCTGTTGAAACGAGCCACACATTCCTTAATCACTTGCGGGTTACTTAGGAACCAATCAGCGCTGTGTAGATCTCCCCTGGGAGCGTCAATATCGGGCACCCCAACGAGAATATATTTCAAAACCACTTAAACATACCATTGTTAAACGTATTTTAGTATTTAAACGGTAGATATAGGCATATTATTGTCCCCTAAAAGTTTTTCATCTGTTCGGATTTCCTAGCTTAAAGTCTAGTGATCCGAAAATTATAGGGATCAAAACTTACCTTTTCGAAAATTTCAGCCAGAAAAAAGGCTCCCGAAAATGCTTAGTGACCCTTTTAGGGAAAAAATTCGTTAAAAATGGGCAATTGTACCATGTTTTAGAAGTTCGAAAATCCTAGGACAGGCAGGCAAGCAAGGAATTTTACAGCAAATGTTCCGAAAATTCTAGATCTCAAATCGTCTTCCGAACAGATATTTTACGAAAATTGACGTTGAGTGCCCCTGGTCAATACGTCAACTTCTAGATCTCCTTTGGATGAATCATGAAAGACACGGAGCCGCTTCAAAATATTCCTCAGAAACATTAGGGAGCTTAAGCAACGACAGCGGCGACGGCAACGAGAACGTCATCTCAAAATATAAATCCGCGTTGTTTTAATCGCTTCGTGACTATTTCAACCTTTTTAATATGACAAGGCTGCGGTAGTTCCTCAAAAATGACACTGGTCAGAACGGCGCTTAATTTAGGGGAGAAAATGAAAATTTATCCTCAAGTGCTGACGTTGTTCATAAAACCATAAACTTGGCTATTTCACGTTGTAGTTTTGCTGACGACGGCAAAGAAATGGACAAAAGTGGAAAACGCACGTGCAGGGCGTGCAAAGCTATTGTTTTTGTCCACTAAATATGCAAATTTGTGACGTTCTCGTTGCCGTCGCCGTTGTCGTTGCTTAAGCTCCCCAATTAATTTTGTTTCCTCAGTGGGTTATGCATTTGCACTCTCGCGAGTCAAAATGTGAACGCTTTGCCGGGGCATCTACTAGTAAAATTGAAAGCGCCGTGGAAATATATAAATACGAATACAAATATTTAGTAGTACTGCGAGTGTATTTGAACTGCACGAGAACATGGGAGTTATACCTTCAAGCGCAATGAACGCAACCAGAATAGTAGCAAAAAGAAAGCTTGAAAAAAATCCATTACGTTTAAGCTTGAAATTTTCAGGCTGCTTTTAGCGATGACCGTTTCTAAAAATTGATTTAATGTTGTTGTGTTGCGAACCGATCGTTCGTACTCAGTGTTTCTTCGATTTGAAAAACATAGCAAGCCTTAAGGCCCTGTTTACAAGGAGGGAGCCGGGTAACCCTAGTGCTAGGGTTACCATAGCAAGAGAGTACCCTATCACTCACACATTTCTTCTTTTTTTCATCGACGTGTTTACAAGGCAGCTAAGGTTACTAAGGTTACCCTGGCACTAGGGTAACCCTATCTGAGTGCTAAGGTTACCCTAGCGCTAGGGTAACACTAGCTGCCTTGTAAACGCTCTGCTAGGGACAA
>NC_090895.1:25012678-25022678 GCF_036669925.1 Montipora capricornis | reverse complement strand
CTTGATTTGCAGAAATATTACTTTCACCGTTGCTTGAAAGGGAGATACAGTACCTGAGCTTGAGTCATACATGTAAAAACTCTTGAAATTGATCCTATTTATGAATAGTATTTCGTTCATATTAGTTTTTGAAGTAAAGCCCATATTATATACGGGAAGACCTTCCTTGAGCACACTTGTAGCAACTAGTGACTTTAGATCATCTGTTGTTGAAATAGCCATGGATTTCAAATTTCAATATAAAATTATTTATTTATTTCCTTGATGTACAGGGAGAGGGTTGCTTAAGCTATGGGCCATTTGAAGCTGGCGATCACATGACCAGTACAAATTTTGCACTGGGACATCTAAAACAAAGCAATTTAATTTACCCTAAATTTTCTCTGTTTTAGATGTCCCAGTGCACAATTTGTTCTCCAGTATTGTGGTTTTTGTACCATGTGATTACTAGCTGCAAAAGGCCTATTGTCTTAACAATAAAAATGATTGTAACATGATATTTGCACTGCTTTCCATACTGCACAACTTTTGGCGAGTTAAGACGTCTTGAAAATATGTAGTAAGTTAAGAGATGATTGCTGACTGGGTGGAATCTGTAGTTTGTCTGTTGCATAATGTATCATAAAGTGCAACTATGGGTGGAACTTTTTGAGATTAGTAATGAAAGACTATTCATCAATTTGTAGCATGCTTTGCAATTCCTTGAGGCTTGAGGGTGCAACGTCAGCTGGAATTCTTCCATGTCTATCTTTCACTTCCCTGAGACCGGCATCCAAGTCCAACAAAATTCTCACAACATCTTTTTGCATCTTTTCAGCGGCCTAGAAAAACGTTTTACGAGAAGAAGCAAAATAATGATTTAACAACTCGTCACATCACTCTAACACAGCTGTACTGTTCATGATGAATATTGCTATGAACAATACACGCTGAAGCAACACGTCTGTGTCAAAATTCACTGGTGGAAGAACCGCTTCATGTTGACTATTAACCCAATCACCCCTAAACCGGCCTCAACCAGCCATACTTATTATTTTACTCTGTCTAACGCCAGACGATATTACTCGTCAATGGGGAACCCCCAGGAGTCAATGGGTTAAGCTATCATCTGTTTTTGAGCAGTGTATAAGGCCTGTCAGCTTTTCTGCCATGTAAATATGGCATCGCATCCATACACTTTTCTTCAGGGATTTGCATAAGTTGAGATGTCCAGCCAAAAATGTCTGTCCTCAATTCCCTGTTTGCATGATTACTATTATAAATTTATGAACAAATTTCCCTCCCCTCTCCCACTAGGGGTTATTATTTTTGGTATTATTGGCAGGGTTTGTGTGAGCTCTTTACAACTCAACAATCAACCTTGTGATTTCAGCATTGACTTGGTGAAAAGGATACAATGTTGGACATGTATTATTTGACCGGTGTCCAAAAGTTGAAGAGTAAGGAAACAAAGCATTTCAAAATACACCGCTAAATAGTACAATGTTCAAAGGGGCTGGGCAATCTGCAACTCAGTGAATCATGTGCGCCATGCGAGTCTGGTATTCAAGTTGAAGGCACCCATTTTAAATAGCACTGATAAACAGTAAAGGCCGGGACACACTAGGCGACAAGTCTCAGCGACATGTCTCTGCGACAAGTTGCTCCATGTGTACTACTTGCAAAACAAGTCACTGCGACACAACGCCTGTTCGGTACAATTCAAACTGGTTTGAATTCGTGCGACTGATCACAGCGACAAAATTCTGCCGCAGCGACAATGATTTTCATTAAATTAACCGTGTCACACAAGGCGATTTGTTGCGGCGACTTGTCCCCGCGATGTGTCGCAGCGACTTATCGCCTAGTGTGTCCCGGCTTTTAAGTCTAAGTACCCATTTTAAAACAGTTAGCTTTCAATTCACTGTAGTGTGAATTGCATGATTCACGGCCATGGCTTGCATGACTTGCACGGCTCTCACATTGTCCTCACTCAAATTCAAATTAAATGAGCAGTAGTTTTTTTATCAAAATTGTGTACATAAAGAAAGTGTACCTGAGTGCATTTTAGACCCGATAAAACTTGAGCTTGGCTTTTTGGATTGTGTTAAATAAAAACCCATGCTACAGTGAAATATAAATATTCATGGAGGAAATCTTTTTTCATAGTAGGAATAAAAGGCTTGAAATAACTGATAATCAAACCAAATCTTGTTTCCATGACTTGAAAACTCTGATTCCATCAGAATGACATTACTTTCTTTTACAGGGTTTACTAATAACCCGTAACACCTGTCATGGGTTTCACTTGTACGTGTTAAGGGTTTAAAAGTGTCCCCATTAACTAGTAGAAAAGTTTGTCAATCAGTTGCAATGTCACAGCTGAAAATATCACAGCAAGTCAGCTGTCAACAATTCTAAGACTGATGAGAACCCTTGTTTACATTATCACACATATGAACTCTCTGACTTGAGGACTGGAGTGATGTGATACAGATTAAGAATTATTCACAAGTTTTTTTTCAGCTGCACCTTGTGCAATGCCGTTTGTCCATCGCTGTCACAAATTCTTGCATCAGCACCATGTTTGATGAGAATTTTCATCACTTCACTGTGTCCAGAATATGCAGCTCTATGCAGAGAAGTGGCCTTGCCTGATCTGGTTTGAGCGTTTACGTTTGCACCTCTTTCAAGGAGTAACAGGCAGATGTCGGCATGACCGCTGCGACTGGCATAATGCTGTGGTGTTAAAGAAAATAAATCAATTAAGGTTCATTAATGAAGAACCAGGACACATGGCACTCAAGGGTAAAATGGTTTTACTGGAACAAACTTTACTCTGGAAGGTGTCGTCACGCAATTCACTACAGTAACTGTTTTCAAAGGTCACATCACCGTCAGCTGTAGCATTACAGACATAATCCTTAACTCTGTTACTTACCCTAGCTTAGGACTAGATCGATCAAAACTTAGTTAGCCTAAGCAAGTTAAGAGGTTTGTTGTGACAACAGCTTCTACCGCACACCAGTGGCTCACTTGGTTGAGCCCCGGAGGTAACAAATTATGAGTTTTAATTAGACAACATTAAAAAATAGTTAATTATCAAATGTCTCCTGTCATAATTTTTTGGCTCAGTACCCTAAAAGGTTCCCGAAGAGGTACCAAAACCGCTTTTTTAACCCCTAAAACGTACGACGAGCACACCTGTCCTTTTTATATGGGAGTCCCCCCCCCCCTCCCTGCCGGGTTGAGCATTAGGCTGCCATGCAAGAGGTTGTGAGTTCGCCTCCAGTCAGACCGACAATCAGGGTCCTTAAATAACTGAGGACAAAGTGTTGCCTTTGTAATGACATCTGCAAGTGGTTGGACTCTCAAGTCTTCTCAGATAAGAATGAAGTAAACCGTAGGTCCCATCTCAGAAACCCTTTGATGTTCATAACCCTTTAGGATGTAAAAGAATCCACACACTAGTACTATTCACAAAGAGTAGGGCATGGAGTTCCTGGTGTTGTGGTCTGTCCTCTGTGGAATATCATGGTTGGCGGTTAAATGCTCCGAGATACTAGCTACATCAAGCTACTCTAAACCTGAGGGTACAATTAGACTGTATTCATAAATGGCGGCCAAGAAATTGATCTTTTGTCTTCATGCTAATCATCCTCACTAGCCTCACTTTGGAGCAAAATTCTTTTGAATTTTATTCCTGCTAATGAGGCTGGTGAGGATGATTAGCATAAAGACAAAAGAATAATAATATTACTCAGCCACCATTTATGAATACGCAATACAGTCTATTTAGATAAAGGTATACAATACAATAACCTTTATTTAAAGAGGGTAACACCTATTACTATAAAAATATTCTCCCTAGTGGCATCATGATGCTGATGATGGTGAACAGCCAGTACTAGTGATAAGCTACCAGCATTACCGGCAAGCTTGACTCACCAATTAATTATCACCATGTTTATTTATTTGTAGCACTGACAATGACATGTAAACTGGCCTGTGACCTGTGTTTTAGATCAGACCTGCTGCAATTAAAAAAGCACAAACTTGAATCTTAAATAGAATGATAAAGGACTTGGCCTACTATTGTTTAAATGATTTCCCCAAAATATAAATGAGTGCCTTTCAGTTTCAGCAGACCTACTCATGGGGTGCCGGTGGTACCATTAGTACCACCCCATGAGTAGGTCTTAAAATGTTGAGGGGGTGGGGGGGGGGGGGTTGGAATAATGTTAATGTACATGAATGTGTAGGTCAGCCATACTTGCTCACTTTGTCTGAAAATATCCTTTACCAGTGCAGTGTATCCTGAGCCATCTCTTGCATCAGGGTCCCCTCCCTTGTCCAAAAGTGACCTGACTCGTTTCATATTACCATCTAATGCAGCTTGCCAGATTCCTCTTTCAAAGTCCATTTCTGTGAAAGACTGTGCACATGGTTGAGGTTTTGATGCACAACCACAGGCTTCCTCATGTTCACAGGATTGGTCGGCCATCCCACAGTCATTTAAGGAACATGGCAGACTTCTCCACCACTGCGCTCTGGAACGTGAAAAATAATGAATTTCCTGCCAATTCTATTTTACGTCATGTGAAGTGTTAAACAAATAGCTAGTCCATTGTAGTTTGGGGAAAGACCTTATGCACATACCCACCACGGGTCCCCAACTACGTAAGACACGCAAATTATTCAGTTTCTCACAATTCAGTCATCCATATACATTTACCTTCATCTATATCTCTTTACCTCCATTTATAAAAATTCATCATCATCTGTATTAATATACATTCACTCCTGGTCATTTACCATCATTTACCTTTAATAATATTCATTAACCCTCATATACCTTCATCTACCTTCAATCATAATATTATTCATTAACCCTCATTATACCTTCATCTACCTTAAATCCTAACAAAGCCAACAACAGCTCTACTCCACAAACCAATGCCTTATTCAATATCTAACACTTACAGACAAGATGGCATGCATCCTTTGGCTAAACTTCAGGGGCTGGTTCCCGAAAGATGTACTAACTCTATTCCAGGGATAAATATGCCGGAATAAGGCACATTTTTCCCTGGAATTGTTGGTTTTCACTCACGTGATCAACAGCCATGTTTTTCAACGAAAACAAAAGGAAGCGTTTTGAGTTAAATTCCCGGAGGATTTGGTCGGGGCACCAACATGGCCACCTTTTCTTTGTTTAGGGGCACCAACATGGCGGTCGTGACGTCATGTGAAAACCAAGAATAGAGTTATTACACCTTTCAGGAACCGGACCCAGAATACCCTGCCACTTCTTTGCATTTCATTGAATAAGCTAAGAATAAGCTCTATTGTATTAAGTCTCGTTCTTCAAAAGATGCCGCATAGGGGAAACAATAGTGGTTAGCTGTGGCGGGGTATTCTGCAGTTGCTCCCATCCTTCATAGAAACAAGTGTTAACACTTGGTGCACAACGGAAGTTGCACCAACATGGCGGCTAAATACAAAACTCTGCAAAATTGCGGGAAATGATTCGAGAAATAACTCAGAAACGATGCACCGCACAGACCTGGGAAATGGAGAGGAGATTTCTAAATTTGTCTCCTGCAACATTCCAAGTTTTTGGCTTTTTTCGTTAGTGTGATAAACATGAAGGTGATGTTCCAGAATTTGTCATGATTTCATAACGATGCGATGTTGCGGCATACAGTGGCGGTCATGATTATTACTCCCCACACTTTGTATCACTTACTTGTCAACCTTTTAAGTCGTAAGTGCTTGTTTGTTTGTTTGTTTTGGTTTTTTTTACTTTTTCGGCGATAAACGGTCTGCAGAACTTGCAGTGTAAGAACTTCCGTGTAAGAATTACAGTGTATGTCCTCATACATAACCTATCTACACCAGTAATCAAAACATCTGCTGTTTTGGGTTAATGTAGGCTCAGGTATGAACATCACGTAACAGATCCCCGTTCACATTAGCAGGACGAGGGAGCTTGCCTCAATCTGGTAGGTCTATTATTTTATAAGTGGTTTTTTTAGGCCATCTTCGTCCACAGAGGCCCCCAGGCTGGCATCATTAAGCCGGAATGTGGGAAAAGGCAAACCTTTGTAAGAAAACAAAGGCGAGAGATGGTTTCATGCAGACTGGGACGCCTAAAATGCTCTGTTGTAAACATGGCGGTTCACGAGTGAAGTTTTCTCTCTGGCCTTTCTGTGGACGAATTCCAGGATCTACTGACACAATCTGGGCAAGTTTTGAAAGCTAAAACCTTCAATCGATGCGTTATTTTGCTGGTAGGTCTGGGTGGCCCGACACTTATGAAAAAAACTATGAAATGAGAATCGGGAGTCTTCCCTTGTGATGGAATGGCAGAATTACCCAGAATTCTTTTTGGGCATGAGCGAGGCAACTTAAGAAACACGAGACTGGCCCTCATCGAATCAGAGGAAACGATTTCTAGCCAGGTACTCAGGAGTAGGCCTGGTGTGTGCTGTTATCGTAGAGTCTGGATTTTCTGAACAAGTTTTTATTATAGAAAATTCGCGAGAAAGTTGTGCTTTCATTTCGCTGTAATCTAGCTCGTGTCAAAGAAACGGTTTAATGTAAATGAGAGAATAACGAGATTTCTATTTGCAGATCACCTGTCGTCTTACCACTTAAGTCAAACTCTACATCTCTATGCAATAAGCGCATTGAAAATCTTCTTATGCATGATCTTCGCGGAAATTAAATTCTGTCCCTCAATAAACCTAGAACAACCAGTTATGGTCTTAGTTTTTTTTCTAACGTATCAGCTAAGTTGCGAAATGCGCTACCTGATTTTACCCGAACCACTGAGTTTACTACTTTTAAAAGAGAATCGAGGGTCGCATTTTGTACAGCGGCTTTTCTTGTTAATTAACATATCTTTAAATATTGTGTATTTAGTTATGTACCTATATGCGCTGTATTTTAGCTGTAAATGTAATGTCTCGAAGATATTAGCTCTTGTAGTTATTCTGAAATTCGAGATGAAAGTATGTATGTTACCTTTCGCAGGGCGCATGCGCACACTTTGTAATCTGCGATTCCAGTGCTTACCATATGGCAGATAAAATGACTTGTCTCTTGAATATATAAGCCATCGAATTCGTACGTTAAATTGACAAGGGCGGTTTGGAGCTGTGAGTAGGCGTGGGATTTGTCACATATGGTTTAGGGGCCGACATATCTCTCCCTCAATGCCGTACCGGGAGGCAAGGTCGGTAGCAGAAAGCAGTGAAGGGCCAACTGCGTCCAAAAGCGATCGCACGGGCCGAAATCCCGGGATGACTCGTTTGGTACGACGCTCCAGCGCCGGTGTCTGGAGGTACTGCGTTTTTCTCTCTTGTCGAAACATTCCTTCAGCGCATGCGCAAATGTTCTGGCTCTTCGATACCTAGACTACCAAAAAAAATTAACATGCTGGGTTTTTTTTTTTTTTTTTTGTGGTTTGTTTTTTTTACCAGCAATTGACATTTCAGTTGATTTTAAACGTAACGTAAGAACCGTGCGTGTCTGGTGTTGTCTCAGACAGAGGCGAGAGATGGTTTCATGCAAACTGGGACGCCTAAAATGCTCTGTTGTAAACATGGCTGTTCACGAGTGAAGTTTTCTCTCTGGCCTTTCTGTGGACGAATTCCAGGATCTACTGACACAATCTGGGCAAGTTTTGAAAGCTAAAACCTTCAATCGATGCGTTATTTTGCTGGTAGGTCTGGGTGGCCCGACACTTATGAAAAAAACTATGAAATGAGAATCGGGAGTCTTCCCTTGTGATGGAATGGCAGAATTACCCAGAATTCTTTTTGGGCATGAGCGAGGCAACTTAAGAAACACGAGACTGGCCCTCATCGAATCAGAGGAAACGATTTCTAGCCAGGTACTCAGGAGTAGGCCTGGTGTGTGCTGTTATCGTAGAGTCTGGATTTTCTGAACAAGTTTTTATCATAGAAAATTCGCGAGAAAGTTGTGCTTTCATTTCGCTGTAATCTAGCTCGTGTCAAAGAAACGGTTTAATGTAAATGAGAGAATAACGAGATTTCTATTTGCAGATCACCTGTCGTCTTACCACTTAAGTCAAACTCTACATCTCTATGCAATAAGCGCATTGAAAATCTTCTTATGCATGATCTTCGCGGAAATTAAATTCTGTCCCTCAATAAACCTAGAACAACCAGTTATGGTCTTAGTTTTTTTTCTAACGTATCAGCTAAGTTGCGAAATGCGCTACCTGATTTTACCCGAACCACTGAGTTTACTACTTTTAAAAGAGAATCGAGGGTCGCATTTTGTACAGCGGCTTTTCTTGTTAATTAACATATCTTTAAATATTGTGTATTTAGTTATGTACCTATATGCGCTGTATTTTAGCTGTAAATGTAATGTCTCGAAGATATTAGCTCTTGTAGTTATTCTGAAATTCGAGATGAAAGTATGTATGTTACCTTTCGCAGGGCGCATGCGCACACTTTGTAATCTGCGATTCCAGTGCTTACCATATGGCAGATAAAATGACTTGTCTCTTGAATATATAAGCCATCGAATTCTTACGTTAAATTGACAAGGGCGGTTTGGAGCTGTGAGTAGGCGTGGGATTTGTCACATATGGTTTAGGGGCCGACATATCTCTCCCTCAATGCCGTACCGGGAGGCAAGGTCGGTAGCAGAAAGCAGTGAAGGGCCAACTGCGTCCAAAAGCGATCGCACGGGCCGAAATCCCGGATGACTCGTTTGGTACGACGCTCCAGCGCCGGTGTCTGGAGGTACTGCGTTTTTCTCTCTTGTCGAAACATTCCTTCAGCGCATGCGCAAATGTTCTGGCTCTTCGATACCTAGACTACCAAAAAAAATTAACATGCTGGGTTTTTTTTTTTTTTTTTTTTGTGGTTTGTTTTTTTTACCAGCAATTGACATTTCAGTTGATTTTAAACGTAACGTAAGAACCGTGCGTGTCTGGTGTTGTCTCAGACAGAGGCGAGAGATGGTTTCATGCAAACTGGGACGCCTAAAATGCTCTGTTGTAAACATGGCGGTTCACGAGTGAAGTTTTCTCTCTGGCCTTTCTGTGGACGAATTCCAGGATCTACTGACACAATCTGGGCAAGTTTTGAAAGCTAAAACCTTCAATCGATGCGTTATTTTGCTGGTAGGTCTGGGTGGCCCGACACTTATGAAAAAAACTATGAAATGAGAATCGGGAGTCTTTCCTTGTGATGGAATGGCAGAATTACCCAGAATTCTTTTTGGGCATGAGCGAGGCAACTTAAGAAACACGAGACTGGCCCTCATCGAATCAGAGGAAACGATTTCTAGCCAGGTACTCAGGAGTAGACCTGGTGTGTGCTGTTATCGTAGAGTCTGGATTTTCTGAACAAGTTTTTATCATAGAAAATTCGCGAGAAAGTTGTGCTTTCATTTCGCTGTAATCTAGCTCGTGTCAAAAAACGGTTTAATGTAAATGAGAGAATAACGAGATTTCTATTTGCAGATCACCTGTCCTCTTACCACTTAATTCAAACTCTACATCTTTAAAGCAATAAGCGCATTGAAAATCTTCTTATGCATGATCTTCGCGGAAATTAAATTCTGTCCCTCAATAAACCTAGAACAACCAGTTATGGTCTTAGTTTTTTTTCTAACGTATCAGCTAAGTTGCGAAATGCGCTACCTGATTTTACCCGAACCACTGAGTTTACTACTTTTAAAAGAGAATCGAGGGTCGCATTTTGTACAGCGGCTTTTCTTGTTAATTAACATATCTTTAAATATTGTGTATTTAGTTATGTACCTATATGCGCTGTATTTTAGCTGTAAATGTAATGTCTCGAAGATATTAGCTCTTGTAGTTATTCTGAAATTCGAGATGAAAGTATGTATGTTACCTTTCGCAGGGCGCATGCGCACACTTTGTAATCTGCGATTCCAGTGCTTACCATATGGCAGATAAAATGACTTGTCTCTTGAATATATAAGCCATCGAATTCTTACGTTAAATTGACAA
>NC_090895.1:24997678-25002678 GCF_036669925.1 Montipora capricornis | reverse complement strand
CAATCGATGCCTTATTTTGCTGGTAGGTCTGAGTGGCCCGACACTTATGAAAAAAAACTATGAAATGAGAATCGGGAGTCTTCCCTTGTGATGGAATGGCAGAATTACCCAGAATTCATTTTGGGCATGAGCGAGGCAACTTAAGAAGCACGAGACTGGCCCTCATCGAATTTCTAGCGAGGTATTCAGGAGTAGGCCTGGTGTGTGCTGTTAACGTAGAGTCTGGATTTCTGAACAAGTTTTTATCATAGAAAATTGGCGAGAAAGTTGTGCTTTCTTTTTGCTGTAATCTAGCTGGTGTCAAAGAAACGGTATAATGTAAATGAGAGAATATTTAATTTGTATTTGCAGATTACCCGTCCTCTTACTACTTAAGTCAAACTCTACATCTTTATGCAATAAGCGCATTGAAAATTTCCTTATATTGCTTTATATCCAGAAGGTGTCGGGTGACGCCAGTCCTTTATTTGCACAGGAAACCATCACGCAACACACCTCGCGAATGGCTTGTAATTACACGACACTTTGTGGATATAAACTTGGCTTATGCGATAACGAAAATAAAATTCTCTAGGAATGTTGAGTATAATTTTTATGATCGCTGCACGTATGTAACACTGTAAGCTGTTTTTTCTTTTCTTGGCGGATAATTTTTTGAGGATCAGTGCACGTAATGCCACTGTATCGACGAACAGTGAACAAGTCGGCTTGCGGCATTCACGCGGTGTAAATATGTTTTATTTTTCGGGTCTGAGTTTTCGAGACACCCATTTGGAGAAGACGTTTCATTCCTGTTACATGCCTGATCCACAAGGTCATGACCGCGAGGACACTGGATTCCACAAACTTCCAACTTTTCATTTGCAATGTGTTGACTTGTTTTCGCACCGATTTTGAGCGATTTTCGAAAGAAGATGGCTCGATATATTGACGATAACATCAAAAAGCGTAGCCGTAGTCCATCCCCTAGAAATGGATATCACAGAAGTCGATATTCGCGCTCAATGTCTCGCTCAAAATCGCGAAGTCGAAGCGGCAGTCGCGAGAGATCTAGAAGCAGGAGCCGAGAACGTCACAGGTACGTACATGTGTATTAATTAAAAGTTTTAGTAGATCTTCTAACCATTCATATCATGGCTTAACTACAGAATGTAGGGCCACTTATTTCCATATCATTGAATAACAAAAGCTCCCATTGTTGTGTGTCTCGTTCTACAAAAGTAATCTTCTAACTAATTTGCATGTGCTGGCCCTGTGTCATCTGTGGGTTGAGTTTGTTCGTTCTGTACTTAGCCCCCAGAGATTTTTCTCCGGGTACTCCGGTTTTCCCCTCTCGGCAAAGACCATTATGATTTGATATGTATTAATTTGATTTGATTTCATTTGTGGACATTACCCCACAAGCTATTCAGCTTTAAACATTCCCTTCTAGCGGAGGTCCCTTCTCTTTTTGCGTTCGCTGGGCTGAGGAGTTCAGCAAAAGTGACCTCTGCCACGGTGTCTGACATCTGCAGACTGCAGACTAACCCTAAATCACAATTATTGAAAGCTAACTGCTTTAAAACGGGTTCTTAGACTTAAGTACTGTTGATCAGCGCTATTTGAAATGGATGCTCAGACTTAAATACTGTTTATCAGTGCTATTTGTAGCTAGGCAGTTTGCAGTCTGTGGTCTGCCTCTGCCATGGGTCGAAACTCGCTGTGCTGAGCATGTACGGCGGTTACTTAGCAACCAAATCCTCGTGTGATACTTCATGTTACTGTGGGCTCACTTAACACCAGCAGAATTACTGTAAAATGATACACTTTAATAACCCTACTTAAAGTACATACCAAAAGAATGCATGGGACACAGCGAGCTCAAGTTACAGTTAGCAAACATATCATGAGGCGTGCGGTTTGAAGAATGCCGTCCAGGATTGTGGATGGCGGTTGGATCAATGTGAGTTTCGACCCGTGGCATTACAGGGCTGGTGGAACTACTGGCTTGTTTGGCTTGGCAGTGGATGAAAGAACCAGTCAAACGAGCTGGTTCATCAGTGAGTCTCTAAATGTAGCCCTGATATCTGTAGTTTAGCCTTTATATTTTATCATAAGTAAGGTTACCATATTGTCCAAATTTGCACACGGACACTAGACTAGAAGTTCAAAGACACTTTTGACCTGAATGACTATGTATTGTGATAGTTCCATATCTCAATTACGAGTACCAGTAAAGAGCTTAATACAACACAGCGATGAGTGGTTTCTTTTGTTTTTAATCCAACATCAACACTAGCTTTGCGTGGGATGGGTGCACAAGGTTTCCCAAGGGGGGTACAGTCGCCACAGTACTTATAATTCATACAGTCCAAGTTGAACGTCAACAAATTCCCCCCTCCCCCAGTAAGACAATTATCACAAAAAAAAAACAGTGCTACAGGTCTGCTGACTATCATGTCAAGACTAATTGTCACTGGAATGAATTGGTCTGGATTGTGTGGAGGTCATGTTATTTTAGATTTCTCAAAAGCATGGCTCAATGAATGTGCAAGCTACAAGTACGTGATTGTATTTCTCAAGTATGGTAAGCTGTGTTGCCATGCGTGCTGCTGCAATGGTTCACTTAAGAGCCTATGTTATGTTATCAACATTCCATGTACTAGTTGCAACTTAAGTCTTTACCTTATGATCATAACCTTATTTCTCACCCTTACAAATTATGGTTATTTATTAATCACTTTATGACGATACGTAATTCTCAAGCTTATAAATTATTTATGATAGTGGAGCAACAGTAGCCATATGTGACGCAATATTAATTTCTGTCATGGTGATATTTATTATGTAATTTCATTTATCAAATTTTTATTAATTAATGAAGGTACCATAGACGGAAGAGAAAGCCCACTCCAGAGAGTTTTATGGACAGGTAAATAGAGCTCCTTTATGTCTGAAATCTCTCTCTCTGAGCTCCTTTATGTCTGAAATCTAACCAAACTTGTTACAAAGGTTTTAAGTTTTACTATGATCAAGAAATCATTTCCTTTTTTCCTTCAAATTTTGAAAGTGTGTTTGCTTAAAAACCTGACTGGGAACATTTTGAGCTTTGATTTTTATCCTGTCCACCATCAATCATGTTCAAAACTGACTGATTGGACCTCAGAGGGTTGGATCCAGGGAAAAGTGATATAATTTTCTCACTAGCTTGAAATTTCAGTGTGTACGTGCAGCTTATGTATGCAAACTACATTGTATTCTTAAACTAGTGGGTATTTGATGTCATTTTCTTCTCGCACCAGCTC
Source organism: Montipora capricornis (assembly GCF_036669925.1). NCBI lineage: Eukaryota > Metazoa > Cnidaria > Anthozoa > Scleractinia > Acroporidae > Montipora > Montipora capricornis. The sequence goes on along the minus strand of NC_090895.1, from coordinate 24,999,394 downwards.
TTCCAAGAATTAATTTTTAATTAGTAATGGCAGGCCGCCATGAAAATGGAAAATTCAGGTTTCTTTTTTAAATCAAGGCTTATAACTTGGGCCACTTAGGGCCAGTTATTTAAACAAAGTCTAAATTAAGCGACGGCTTAAGACAATTAGTGGACCTCCAAATCTGTTTATAAGCGGTATATTTTAAGTAGATAAATTGCTGTCTTGTTTGGAATGCAAACCTTCTTGTTATCACCAGCAGCAGACAATATTAAGATATGGCTGTTGGCAATATTGAAAATGGCTTAGAACGCGGTTAAGTTAAACACTGTCTAAACTATGTTTTAATAATCGACCCTTAGTGTTTAGTTAACATTGTTTTGAAATCTGAAGACAAAGAATTGATTTTTTGGCCATAGTAGCACTTGTTGTCAGCTTTGATTTAAGAGTCTTCCAACTGTCGCTGCAAACATGATTGGCAGTTAGAGAAGGCAAAATGTTTGCTTGACAGTCCAGATGCACATTTATGAAAGGCACAGCAATAATAAGAGAAAAGTTAATCAGATTACTCTCAACTGACTTACAGGCTTGGCTTTTTGGCTGGCATACAGTGCATCCTGGCAATGAATAAGCACATAGGGGTACATGTAATTTTGATAGATCTAGGAGGGCTTTTCTCCAGGTACGGAAACCAGGATGAAGGTAATCATGCCTTAGCAATTATATTAGTCTAAGACCAGAAACCCATAAGGGTTGAAACATGTAACGGCCCCTTGTGTGCTGAGAAACAAGCTTCTGAATTTTCAATTTGCTAAGTACCATATTTGGAACAACAACAGCGAGTGCTTTCCAAATATGGTACTTAGCACTGAAAGATTCAACCAATCAGTTCGCGCTGAATATTCGGAAGCTGTGAACACGCGTTACACGTTTCAACCCCTATGGGTCTCTGATTAGACTTCATAACTTTTGACAACTTTGTCTCATGATAATGTTTCAGACGGAGAAAAGCTCGTGAAGAAATCAGTGCTTCTGGAGTCATTGAAGTTTGGGGCCTGTCACCCCGAGAAGCTCCCCCTGAGTACGTAATAAAATGTAATAAAAAAAATGAATACATTAAGCTAAATGTTTTCTTTTTTTATTCACAGCACTCAAATTCATGGTCAGTTAATTAATTATAGGTAGATAGTTATGCTTTCGGTTCAACTTGTTGAGCTGTGTCATTGCTGTGCTTGCGACGGCAATTAGCATGGCAATTATTATTATTATTATTATTATTATTATTATTAGGTACATGTATAATACATAATGATCAGAGGTCGCCAGCTTTTTTAGCAACAACAATATAACAACACCTTTTTTACACCCTCTTTTTCTTTAAAGGGAAAAGGTGATTAAGAAGAATAGCAGAGAATATCTAGGCTTTCCAATGTAACCTTCTAGGGTGTAGTCTCCTTCGCAGCTGTTTTTTGGATGTCACGCAATGCCCCCCTAAAGAGTGGGACAAGAGTGGCGTGATGCCCCAATAACGGCTGCAAAGGAGACTACCTAGTACAGGAAAGGTAAGTTAGACGGAACCTACAGTTTGTAGTCTTTATCCGAGAAGACTTGAAAGTCTAACCATTTGCAGGTGTAATACCAAGGCAGCTCTTTCTCCTTAGTTATTATTTTTATTATAAAGACACCGTGTGTTGGTCCAGCCCAACAAAATTGACCCCATTTGTAATAAATTATACT
>NC_090895.1:24975178-24982678 GCF_036669925.1 Montipora capricornis | reverse complement strand
TATTTCTGAATATTTTAGACATATCATCTTTTATTGGTCACTGGAGGTTTCAGTATTGATTATGAAGGTTGCACGAGTTGGTTGTTCTTACAAAGGTGATGATTATGTTGGCAGTGGTTAGGTGGAAATGACACTGGTTATGACAATGATGACCCATTTGATAGTGACTTAGATGGTGGTAAAAACTTGTACATTTTTCAAAGACTTCAAACTACACTTTTCCTACAGGTTTGTGCAATTTTGTGCATCTTTGAAAAAAAATTTCTTGACTATGCTTATTTATTCCAAATTGCACTCAAAATCATGCAATTACCTACTGTAGTAAGTATATGTATAGTATTACTAAGTGTAGTTTTAGACAGTATAATTATTATTACTGTTCAACGTATTAGTTTAAAAGATGACTGGTCGCCCCTCCAAGAAGTGATCGTTGTGAAGTACTGCTTGCATTCCCTATTAATAAACTGACGTTTGCACGATAATTTGAAGTTTTCCCCTGGTTATCACTAATTTGAAACTGTTTTTGTAATAATAATTATATTTAGTTTCATTATGTTCTCTACTTCGTGTAATGCAGACTGTGCGGAAATTTTCTCACCCGACTCAATTGCAGATGGCATCATCAAATACAATGATAACACTGTTGATGGAATTGATAGCAATAATACCTGTTTTGTTTATTTGAAGACAGACAGGTCGCCCTTATCATAACTTTATCAGCTGGCAAGACTTGAGATCACATGATGACGTTAGGAGTTGGAACAGATCACTTACACTTAAGGTTCAGATTTAAAAATTTCACATTGACTCATTTTTCTCACCTTATAATAATAATAATAATAATAATAATAATAATAATAATAATAATAATAATAATGAAGCACAATGGAGCTGTTTTTATTAATAATAATAATATCTCTCCTCCGACAAACATTTCTACATCTTTAAGCACTTGAGAGGTTCTGAAAAATGTTGCTCTCTTTGTTCAGAAGATTGCTTTAAAATCCTCGATTCTGCTTCCACAAGTTTCCAATTGAAAGTTTAAAGAAGCCATGCATATCCTTTGGGAGCAGCGATCTTTAAATTCCCAAGTCAAACATTTTAAGTTATCCCTTTCATACTAATTAGTCTCTTTTCTTAGACTAAATAGTTAAGTTTTTTTTTTTTTTGTTCTTGCCTTCATCCTTAATTATTCATGTTATATCTCACTTTGTTACACTACTTATTGCACAACTTCACTTTATTCCTCATTGTACAACTGACGATGGATGATGTTTCATCCGAACATGTCTTGATTAAATATGAACTTCAAAAACAGCGTTTGGTTTTTCAAAGCAATAAGGCAGTGTGGCCCAGTGGTTAGGGCGCTTGCCGTGAGATCCGGAGATACCGGGTTCAAGACCCGCTCTGACCACTCGTTGAATTTGATCCTGGTAGTCCCTGGTTCAACTTCTCAGCTGCACTTGTAAATAGCCAACTGGTTTGCCTCCGGCCAGTTGGGATTCTTAACAGTTGTTGTTGTTCTGTTCCGTTGTTTCGTTGTGTTTCATTGGCCCTGAAAAGCCCCTCTGGGGAGCGGTCAATTAAGTTTGTATTGTATTGTATTGTAATAATAATAATTATAATAATAATAATTATAATTATAATAATAATAATTATTATAATAATAATAATAATCACTATGATATGTTAGTGCCTAGGACATGACCTTCTGCCTGACCAAGTTTGAAGTTTCCCTGGGCACAGCTGACAAAAAGACAAAGGGTAAAAATTAGACAGTTTGTATGGAAGAGTTTGAATAGCTAATCAGAGTGCGCCTTCAACGCTATCCACAGTTTTAGAATATACTTGTCTTATAACTATAAACATCAATGAGAACAAGATTAGGAACGGATGGGTAAATGTCAAATACAAACTTACCTGCACATACTTAGTTTAGTTCCTCTTTTCTTCTTTAGGGTCTCAATGCTGGGTCAAAATTCCTTCACATGATTTTAAGACAAAAGAAGTACCTTGCTGGCAGTGTGGTCAATTTTTCGACACAGCAAGTAAGTTAATCTAAATTGACGATAATGTTCCAACTAATAGTTTCAACAGGTTTCAAACGCATGACCTCTGCAATGCTGATGCAATGCTTTACCAACTAAGTCATGAAGCTAATTTGTCACGCACATGGACTTGATGAAATTTTCATCAAGTCCATAACACATCGTTTATAACCTGCAGTTCAAATACATGTACATACACGTAGTGGTATTTCATGAAGTCCTTTCACGGGAATGTTCACCTGAGCCCAGTTGGTAGAGCATTGCAGAAACATCGCAGAGTTTGCGATATGCTACTTTAAAATCGTATTCATGCATGTAGTTTAAGTATAACAAGAAGCCAAATTGAGATCAAAGTTATTAGTACCAGTAATTCTATGTCTCTAAGGTTTTCCTTTTTTCTGAAAAAATCTGCAGTTTGATTGGATAATCATAATCGTACAGGGCCCCAGCTCAGATAGTATTAAATCAACTGTTTTTGTTGGTTACTTTTGTTTCATGCTTTTTTTTTTTGTTTGAGGCTTCTATAAGACTACACTGGTTGCTTAAAAATCACCCTGAGGTAAGTCTCATATAAACAACAAACAACAGAATCATGCTGAATCTACAAATTGTGAGACAGTATTAATTAAGTCAATGGTCAACTATTTTGCTTAATAGTTGGTTGAGCATTGGACTACAATGTGGGAGATGATGGATATGAACTCTGCACAAACCAACAGTCAGCGGTGTCTCAAAATAACAGAGGGCAAAGTGCTTCCTTTGTAATTGGCTTGATTGAGGATTAGAATACTGTGCGGAAGGTCGCAGGTTTAAACTCCGGCCAGATCAACACTCAGGGTCTTAAAAAAACTGAGAAGAAGCTGCTTCTTTGTAGTTACATCTGGTTGGACTTGTCTTGGCCGTGGCCTAATTTAAACCATCGACCAATCCTAGTTCATAAATTCGTTGGTATGTAACTGTTAAAGAACCCACACTCTACATGTATTAATTTGCAAAAGGTAGGGCGAGAAGTCCCTGTTGATGTGTGGTAAAAGCTTTTTCTATTGTTGCTTCCTTTGTTCTTGTACAAGATTCCTTATAAATACATAATTTGCAGATCAAATCTTAGTAATTACCATGATTATGATGGGTATATCTCTCATGATTCTATCATATCCTTTTAGCTTGCCAAGAAAGCTGAGCAGGGAGTGCTTGCTTTTGGAACAATTGACTCATGGCTCATTTGGAATTTAACAAAAGGTATCATAGGGACACCGAAAAATGCAGACTGCAGAGTCTGTGCAGACTATCTGTAAAATGAAAATTCAGTTTTAAAATAGCCTGAATATCAATCTGGTTACCCTAATTAGGCCTAAATAACATTCAAGTTAGCTGCATGTTTACAGTTATATAGCTCTCAATAATAGTGAAGGTAACACCATATTTTACTCCTGGTCTGCACGGTCTGCGCAGTCTGTAGTCTGTATTTTGGCATGACCGGGTATCATGTTACATTTAACGAAAGAAACGAGCTCTTGGAGGGCAGGTTATCGACACTTGAAGAATTCAGGTGGGTTCAAAGGGATTTGAACCCATGACCTCTGCGATGACCTTGGCAATGAATTTTTCTGGTGTCTATAAAGGGACAGAAGGTCATGACCTTGAAGCGTTTTTTGTGCTTAAAAATTCCCTTATTTGGATGTAAAGTCGCTCGTGCAGCTTTGATACAATACACACTTAACCCATTGACCCCCAGGGGTTCCCCACTGACGAGTAAAATCGTCTGGCGTTAGACAGAGTAAAGTACTAAGTATGGCCGGTTTGGGCCAGTTTGGGCGTCAAAGGGTTAATTGACGACCATGGGGGCTTTCAAGGGCCAATGAAACACAATCACGACAGAATAGAATGTCATTCATTAACAACAACTGTTAAGAATCCCAAGTGGCCAGAGGCAAGGCAGTTGGCTATTTACAAGTGCAGCTGAGAAGTTGAACCAGGGACTACCAGGAACAAATTCAACGGGTGGTCAGAAGTTACGTGTTGTGAACCCAGGATACTTGGATCTCAAGGCAAACACCCAAACCACTGGGCTGAGCACTACCTCCTCCTCGATCTTCATTTTGTCCATATTTGGGCTTAAAATTGGTGTCCTAAAACCCCCAGCTTTGTTCCAAGGAAAGAGTCACAAGTTAGACGCCCGGGGGGGGGGGGGGGTACTCGATATATACCTGGGTGGGGAGGTGCGTCGCGGCCCCTCATACCCTGACCCTGTTTAAGACAAATATCGCTGATTTTCCTACCCATTTTAAGACAGAATTCCGATTTTTGATACCCTGTTTAGGACATTTAACCCAGTTTAAGACAAAAATTGATAAATCGATACCCTGATTAAGGCAAAAAATGATAAATTCGATACCCTGTTCAAGACAAAAATCCCGAAAAACATACCCTGGCTGGCCGCACGTCCCCATTAAGCCCCCGGGTTAGACGCTTCAAGGTATAATCTGCACCTCAAAATTAATACACATTATTTTATTGCATTCATTGGTCCTTTCACGGGAACACATGAGCTCAACAAATTGACCTGCTCCCAACTGTGTGGCTTCATAGCTCAGTTAATAGAGCATTGCATCGACAGCGCAGAGGTCGTGGGTTCGAATCCTGTTGGATCATTTTCTCTCTTTTTGTCTTTAAATTTCTTACATGTAAAATCATTTTCAAATTTCTCTCCAAAGATGTGACTTACTAAATGTAAATGCAAAAATGTAAATGCTTTGTTTATAGTGGAAGTGCACTTAGCTATCAAGCTAGTTTACAGGCACCCCACTTTTGACAATGTGAAAGAAACAATTCAAACTTAACAGAAACATTATTAAGAACCCCGACTGGCAGGAGGCAACCAGTTGGCTATTTTACAAAGCGTGGTAGAATTGAATCTGGGACAACCTGAAACAAATCTTAACCAGTCTGTTAGAACGGAATTTGAACCCGGAGCAGCCGCATGCAAACCCAACGCCCTAACCGATTTACGGTCAAGTCGCCCGAGTCATGTTGCCCGAAATTCATATTCATGTCGCCCGAAACCAGAAATTCCGCCCCTTGAAATTCAGGTAGACTTGTTACATGCCTAATACTTGAGATACAAACCTAGCGATATTCCTTTTAAAGTAGAGCAAAAATATTTGCCCTCGCGTTTGATTACAGGTACCTGTTTATAGGATGTGTATTTAATATTAATACTGTGCATAAGACCGTTGAAAAATTAACGTTTCAAGCATTTTATTGAGGTTCACATTCATGTAAGTAGTTAACAGCACAAGTAAAGTGGTTGTTGTGACATCGCACTACACTCCTTAGTTTGTACTGAGCTCCCCTGATTAGAATCTCCTCAAACACATTTATGTCTTTCATTAATGCGGGAGGGAATTCAATGAAAAGGAAACGTGAGTTTAATACGTTCCTTAAAACAGGCTGAGTAGTTTGAGTATCACATAGGTTAGCGGACACAACAATTTACGAATTTATTCCTTGCGATTTACTTAAGTTTCATTGTCTGAGAAAGTGTTCCAGGGGCCAGAAGTTGTGGTCAACCGATTTGGCTGAAACTTGGCACAGAAGTTGGGTGCAATGAGATATTTCAAAAGCCAATTGGGCTCACTTCTCTGACTTTTAGTTTTGGAATTTCAGGGGGGGTCCCATTTTTTGCCCTTTGAGCACCAAAAACCCAGCCTTCCAGGGGACATTTTGAAAGTGCCATAAAACCCAACTGGTAAATTGTGCTTCCAAATGAATTTGACCATGAACATTTCATACATGTAACTTTATCCTCGAGGTATTGGACAGAGAGGAGCCTGGGGCTAGAGTTTGGCAAAAATTTATGTCAAAATTACAACCCAAAATTGCCATTTTTCAAAAAATCAGTGTATCTACCTGCATTCTTGCATAACTTCCGTACCTATACCATTATTTACTTTAGTGACCCAATTAACAAAATCAGTTGAGAAAAATTTGGCTCATCGAGGTTTGTTGAATTTTTGCCACAAACACTCCATGCCCCTTTGAGACCATTCAAAATGGAATTTTGAGCACAATTCACGCCATAAACAAACCAAATTGTTGCCACGAAGGCCTTATTCTGTATTTGGTAGGTGAAAATGAATTGTTAAAGCCAAATCAGTTTGATTGCTTAGAATTACCACGACTCTTACCGTACAATTGGTCTTAAAAGGCCTTCGATCAAACAAAAAAAGGATGATTTTTTTCTTTGAAAACCTAGTACAGTCGACTCTGTCATAGCGACGGCTTCTCGTAAGCGACCACCCGGCATGATCACGTATGACTGTAAGAAAACCATTGTTCAAATATCACAAAAGTTCATTTTTAAAAAGCGCTGACCAAACGTGCTCACAGATTATAGCAGTTGACTAACAAAAAAACGGATGCAATACGATCTGTAGATAAAAATCGATTGTAACAAAGATGTTATGTACAAATTTTCAACAGTTTTAAGCGTTATTCGGTTTGAAACATTATTGGCAGTTGTCTGTTTGCCTAAGTTGTTGCTCGTTAGGTAATAACTTTATATAATCACGTTAATCACTGCGGTTTGAGCTTATTCTTTTATTTTTTCCCGTAGATGACCACTTCCCAGCGTAAGCGACCACTTTGTCTTGCATCAAGGGTGGTCGCATACACGAGAGTTGACTGTTGACTGTAGAGCACAAATGACAATGTTCTTACCTTCATACAAAAAATGTTTTAGATTTTCTCTGATTTATATTTTTCAGGTCATATCTCTTTGTATTACCGCAAGCATGGAAAGTCCCCATAATTTTCCAAGCCATTTTTTTCAAGGAAAGATAAAGTAAGCTTAGCAAAAACGATCGTTAACAGATAATCTTTGTCTGACGTTTTAATACCCTAAATAGCTCTTGCATCAGTAATGAATCATGACCAAACGTAGATACAGTGTACATACGAGCTGCAGTGATCAGCGTCTAGGTGACCTGCCATCCATCAGATTTCCCAAATACTATATCGCTCAGTGAGTGAAACCATAGAAGGGATCCACAGTTAGGAGAGATGGTTGCTACACTTTTTTGGTGTTTTTGTTCCTATGAAACGACTCATACAAAGTGATGAAACGCCTCTAGATGCGATTGGTATTGTATCACCTTGGACGCGAGAGTGCGATGACTGGACCAAGTCGACGAGTCGCGCAACCTTAACTGACTCACTGATTGGTTTAAGTGGAAGAATCTAAAAAATATATTTACTTGCGGCAATCACAGGAATTTGCTAATTGTATAAGAGGTTCGTAATACGATGCTTTACGATTAGCATGACCAGAAATTTCCACATCAAAATACTCGCAGAATGACTCAAGCTGACTGAGTTTTTGCTTAATTTCCAGAACCTTGGCTAATCTACCCTTGGCAGAGAGATCACAAAAATTGAAATCGTCATATACGAG